>NW_026616816.1:0-21635 GCF_000801105.2 Raphanus sativus | reverse complement strand
GATCAATTTGGTTGTTTATTTTTGTTCTTCTTCTCTGAGTGAGAGAGAGTTCTTTAGCTAGTTCATCGGTTTGAACCGGCTTGTTGATTTGGTTGTCAGCCAATCATCTGTGTGTGTTATAGTTCTTTAGCTAGTTCATCGGTTTGAACCGGCTTGTTGATTTGGTGGTCAGCCAATCATCTGTGTGTGTTATTTGGTGGTTAGCCAACACATTCATCCGTTCTTTGGTGGTTAGCCTTAGATCGTTGGTATATCAAGAGTCATTCCGCACCTCTTGACGATCCGTCCAATCCATCCCAGTTCCAGAAATGCCATTGCCTTCTCGGATCATATCCAACATCCGGCCAAAGCCATCCTTCCCGATTTTGGGTCTATCATTTGGTATCAGAGCCACTTTGGCTGGTTTGTTTTCTATCTTCTTTTCACCTTCTCATCTCTTCATCATTTCTTATTTCTTTTTGGATCCGGGCTGTTCCTTTACTCCCTTGTGATCACCATTTTAAAAAAAAAAAAAAGAAAAAAAAAAGAAAAAAAAAAGAAAAAAGAAAAAAAAAAGAGTAAAAGATTGGCTTGAATCACTTGGAGTGGTGGAAGAGTAATCCTGCTGGCTGAAGAGAAACCCAGCCTTAGGACAGTTAAGGCGGATCCATACAAAAATCTCTTCATATTTCATTATCTTTTCTTTTACCCATAAAAGGTTGTTTTGGTTTTTGATTGCTGATTTTGACTGCCTATCATCCTTTGAACCAGTGGAAAGAACTCTGAGTGACCACCTAAAAATCGTGAGCTAAACACTTTGAGAGTGTGAGGATTTTTATGTGCTAACGTTTGTTAAGTGTTTCAGGATGTTTGGACTTCTCAAGATATCAAAACCACTACAAGATGATATCTTCTTTCCTTTTAAAACTGTTTCGGAAAAAGAGCAATTAATTTTTAGAAATAAGAAACAGTTTGCTGCTAATAGGTTTGATTTTGTGCAGAAACAAAAGAAGAGACAAAACATGTCCGATGATGAGAAGTGGGTCAGAAGTGGTGATCGTCCCTTCACCAAAACCAAGAGAAGCAGCCGTGATGTGTTTGATCAGAATAAGATTCAGACTTATGCGAGTTTGGAGAAGATGTTGCATAAGGCAATTCATGCTGTTCGGAAACTCAAAAGGAAGGAAAACACCAACACTTCTCCAGCACCAAAACAGCAATGTAAGTCTTCTTATCTTTCAAATTCTGATTTGAAAACTAATGAGATCTCTTATGATAAAAGCAAAGCTGTGAAACCCACAAGCAAAGCTCATTCTACCAGGTGCTTCAAATGCCATAGGATCGGTCATTATGCTAACAAGTGTCAAAAGCAGAAACAGTTGGTGACTTTGGAGAAAGTTGAAACCGAGCCAGAAAAGGAAGATCATTTGCCAATCTTCGATGACTATGAACATGAACCGAAGGAAGGATCAGATGGAGAGCAAAACCGTGGTCATCAAGAAGGATCTTCTTCCATTCAAAAACTGGACCAAACTCAAGGTGAGCATTGTGCTGATTATAATTCTTTTGCTTATAATCCTTTTCCTTTTAATGTTTCAGATTTGAGGACAAATCTTTTTGAAGAGGGAGAGTATGATAGAACCAAAATCGAGCACCGTTCTTTTTGTTTCAAGGACACAGCCCGAAGTGGCGATCTTGTCAACCAGCTCGACCAAACCAAGGTTTCTCCACCAGCTCGTGCTGATCACACCGACCGAGCCGCACATTCTAAGACCCACTGTCGAGCCAGACTTAGCTTGGGTCGTGAGGAAACCGAAGACGGACATGCATTCTCATCCGGACAGTCCCGCACGTGTCCTTATCTTTATCCCGTGCATCCATCTTGTTTGAATGCATCTAGACACTTGGACGAATCTTGACTGGTCAACATCAGAGTCCGCACTTTTGACTAGTCTTCATCAAAATCACCAACCTTGACCAAGACTACATCATTTTCTGCACATTTGACTCCCTTTAATAATTTTAGTCAAATGTTGTATTTCCTATGTATCTTTTTCCGCACTTTCTTTATTTCTTTCTTTGATTACAAACACTATAAATATGTAGTCTCATTCATGAATAAAATCAGATCAATTTGGTTGTTTATTTTTGTTCTTCTTCTCTGAGTGAGAGAGAGTTCTTTAGCTAGTTCATCGGTTTGAACCGGCTTGTTTGATTTTGTGGTCAGCCAATCATCTATGTGTGTTATTTGGTGGTTAGCCAACACATTCATCCGTTCTTTGGTGGTTAGCCTTAGATCGTTGGTATATCAAGAGTCATTCCGCACCCCTTGACGATCCGTTCAATCCATCCTAGTTCCAGAAGTGCCATTGCCTTCTCGGATCATATCCAACATCCGGCCAAAGCCATCCTTCCCGATTTTGGGTCTATCAAGAAGCCTACCCACACTCTCCTTCTTCCTGCCCGAACCCGTGAAGGGTTTCTTCTTCAGTGAGATCAGATGCTCGGCGAAGAGAGCTCCAAGGTTGGGGACCACTAGTCCCACAGTGTCGAGGTGAGAGAGATCGACCAGTCCGTTCACAGCTGGGAAGAGCAGTGAGAGATCATGTAGGCGCACCTTGTTGGGCTCCATCTTGCACAACAGAGTGTTGGCAATAGCCCGTAGGAAGTACCGTAGGGTCGGGTGACGGACGTCAGACTGAGTCGCTGAGCCGCTCCAACTGCCAGTGCCTATGATCTTCCAGAAGCCGCTCGCACCAGGGAGAGGTGAGAACCTGCAAGATGTTGCATCCTCCTCGAAACCGTAAATGCGGCAGATCTCGGGGATGGTGATCGAGTATCTCTTCCCTCGAGCAAAGAAAGAGAGAACGCCGTCGCCTGCTACTTTAGGACCGTCATGGCGGTAAGTGACGCGGACAAAGGCCATGAACTGGCGGACCAACGGAACGTGGAGGTCGTAGGCGTGTGTGGCTATGGTGCCCAACCCGAGCTGAGCAATCATCGCGTACAGATCATCCTGGATCCGCATCTTGTGTGTGACCTTCGGGTCAATGAAACGTGTAGGCTCGATGTCGACATCGATCCAGGCATTGTAGTGCAGGCTGTCGAAGTCGTCCCACTGCTCTGTGAGTGGTCTATCGGTACACTCTCTGCTGGAGACGACTGCCCTCGGGTCTGAGAAGTCGCGACCCTCCCTGTAAGCGATTGGGGTCTTGTCCTGATGTGGCCATGGAGGCCTTTCGTCTTCTCTCGGACCGCGGGGTTGCTGGCGGTTTGATGGGCCAGCGGGATAAGTCCTCCTCTTCGTCCTCCTCTCTCTCGCAGTGTCCGAATCTGTACTCATCTGAAAAGAAAAGTGAAACAAGGAAATTAGCATTGATTCGGGAAAGAGAGTAATATCGACCGATGCACACTCGTGTGTGTCGATCGATAGATCAAATCGGTGTTCATCCTAGAATCGGAAATCGATCGACATGACAAAGTCTGTGTCGATCGATGGCGACTCGCGAAACCTGCAATTTCAACAGTCCATGCGAAAACGAATTGAAAGAGAGGATTGGAGCATAACAAACTATCCTAGCAACTAGATAATCGATTCAAACATCTAAAACGCCCTAAATTGCACCAAATCGACCTGATTTTCCCCAATTCAAAACCCACACCCTAGGGTTCCAATCCAAAGAGAAATTCGGATTAATACCTTAGATAATGAGAGAAATGCGAATGAAAACAGATGGAGGGCTTGAAATTGAGTGGTTTTGGGCAAAGATTGAATGGAAATCGTCAAGAATCGAGAGAGAAAAGGGAGTTTTTAGAATTCGGCTAGGGTTTGCGAAATAAGGAAAGAGGAGGCGGATGTCGAGTTGAATGAGAAGTTGCCTCGACATCCCCGTGTCGATCGATACAACATTCGTGCCATCGATCGATTTAATGCATGTGTGAAAATGAATGCGATAGAGATAATCTAAATGTGACTAGCTAATAATAAAAATTTCTAACTAGATGAAATAAATGAAAATGAAATGAAGATTGAAAATAAAAGTTAAAAATATTAAATGAAAAATATAAAAGTCAAAAGAAAAATGGGTTGCCTCCCATTCAGCGCTTCGTTTAAAGTCTTTAGCTCGACTTAGGGTAACTGTTTTTAATTATCACCGGGTAGTAGCAGCGAAAGGGGCTTTATATCTGGTGGTTTTGCCCAGTAATGCTTTACTCGCTGCCCGTTTACGGTAAACTCGTCGCCTTCTTCACTAACGATCGTTAGTGCTCCGGAAGGTTTTACTTCCTTAATTGTAAAAGGTCCTGACCAACGAGATTTTAGTTTTCCAGGGAAAAGGTTTAATCTGGAGTTATATAAGAGAACTTGATCATTCGGTTCAAAGCGTCTAGATAGGATCTTCTTATCGTGATAAGCTTTTGTTCGTTCCTTATATAACTTCGAATTTTCATATGCCAAATGTCGAATTTCATCGAGCTCGTTGAGCTGAATTAGTCGTCTCTCGGCAGCTGGCTTAATATCAAAATTTAACAATTTGGTTGCCCAGGCTGCTTTGTGCTCCAGTTCAACTGGTAATTGGCATGATTTTCCGTACAGCAAGTGAAAGGGTGTCGTGCCCAGTGGTGTTTTATAGGCGGTCCGATATGCCCATAAGGCATTGTCCAATTTGCGAGACCAATCTTTCCTATCTATTCGGACAGTTTTTTCCAAGATTTCCTTGATTTGTCGGTTCGACACTTCCACTTGTCCACTTGTTTGTGGGTGATAGGGGGTAGCTACTCGATGGTGGACACCATGTTTCTCAAGCAATCTGTCGAAAACTTTGTTTATGAAATGTGATCCACCGTCACTAATGACTATTCTTGGAACTCCAAATCTTGGGAAAATGATGCTCTTGAAAAGTTTGATAACTACGGACGCATCATTTGTAGGAGAAGCTACTGCCTCAACCCATTTTGAGACGTAGTCAACAGCGACTAGGATATATTTGTTGCCATAAGAAGATGGGAAAGGACCCATAAAATCTATTCCCCAAGATAAATTTTTGTTCCATCTCATGTCTCTTGCTTATTTTTCCTCTCCGCTGACATCTGTCACATCGTGCTATATGAGCATGAACATCGCGAAATGTTGTTGGCCACCAAAATCCTGCTTGGAGGATTTTGGAAACTGTTTTAAAAGTGGCGAAGTGTCCTGCGTAATCAGAGCTATGGCATTGGTAGATAATGTTTGGAATTTCAATTTCAGAGACGCATCTTCTATATATGCCGTCAGAACAGTGTTTGTAGAGATAAGGCTCATCCCAGTAGTATCTCTGAACTTCACGAAAAAATTTCTTTCGTTCATAACCTTTTAAGTTTTCTGGTTCAAAATCAGCGGCTAAATAGTTGACTATATCAGCATACCAAGGTCGATCTGTGATTTTCCGTCCAATCGCGTTTTCTTCGTGTGGAGAGACATCCGATATATTATGATTCAAAGCATTACGAGCGACCTTAACTGGTATGTCAATAAGTTTTGTTGATGTTATGTCGCTGATGGATATGATTGATCTCTCATCAGTAATGTCGGTTGTCGATTCGCCATTTGATACGTCCAGCAATCCGTCAGATAGGAGCGATATGTGACCGATGAATGACGTGTCCAACAGAGCTATATTTTCTGTAGGAAAGAAATCATCTATAGGGACTTTATCCTCAACTCGAATCCTGGAAAGGTGATCAGCGACACTGTTGTCTACTCCTCTTTTATCCTTGATCTCTATATCGAATTCTTGGAGTAACAAGATCCATCTTATTAGTCTCGTTTAGCATCTTTTCTGCATTAAATATTTGATGGCAGCATGATCAGTGTGGACTATAATATGTGCTCCAACTAAGTATTGGCGGAATTTTTCGAAGGCATAAACCACTGCTAGCAACTCTTTTTCCGTGGTAGAGTAATTCCGTTGCGCTTCGTCGAGGGTGCGACTCGCATAGTATATGGCGTGTAGCTTCTTATCTTTTCGTTGTCCTAAAACTGCTCCAACTGCGAAATCACTCGCATCGCACATAATCTCGAAAGGGAGATTCCAATCGGGTGGTTGTATGACTGGGGCAGTTATAAGAGACTTCTTCAGCGCTTCGAAGGCTTCCTTACATTCTGGCGTAAAATCGAATTTAATTTCTTTGCACAAAAGATTGTTCAGGGGTCTAGCAATTTTACTGAAATCTTGTATGAATCGTCTGTAAAATCCAGCATGTCCAAGGAAGCTTCGTATGTCTCTAACGTTTGTGGGTGCTGGTAGACCAGTCATTACTTCAATTTTGGCTCTATCTACTTCTATTCCTGCTGCGGAGACTTTGTGTCCCAGGACTATACCATCGTTCACCATGAAATGGCATTTTTCCCAATTTAGGACGAGATTCTTTTCTTCACATCTTTCCAATACCTTGCACAGGTTGTCTAAGCAATCCTTAAAACTTGATCCGTAAACTGAAAAATCATCCATGAAAACTTCCATGAAATCTTCGATCATATCTGTGAATATTGACATCATGCATCGTTGGAAAGTGGCTGGTGCATTACATAGTCCAAATGGCATTCTGCGGTATGCAAATGTTCCGTAAGGGCAAGTTAAAGTTGTCTTTTCTTGATCTTCAGGATGTATCGGTATTTGGAAAAATCCCGAATATCCGTCAAGAAAACAATAATATTTATGGTTAGCCAGTCTTTCGAGCATTTGATCGATGAAAGGTAAAGGAAAATGGTCTTTTCTTGTAGCAGCATTCAGTTTCCTGTAATCAATACACATTCGATGTCCAGTGACAGTGCGTGTGGGGATGAGTTCATCTTTATCGTTTTTAACCACCGTGATCCCTCCTTTCTTTGGCACAACATGCACAGGGCTTACCCATTTACTATCTGAGATAGGATATATAACTCCTGCATCCAGAAGTTTAATTATCTCCTTTTTCACTACCTCTTTTAGGTTTGGGTTGAGTCTTCTTTGCTGTTCTATAGACGTTTTTGCATCTTCTTCGAGGTGGATGCGGTGCATGCAAAGATCAGGGGCTATTCCGGGAATATCATCAAGAGAATACCCGATCGCTCTCCGATATTTGCGCAGCTTGTTTAAAAGCAGTGCAAGCTCTCCGTTCGTGAGATTAGCGTTAACAATGACAGGGTATGATTTATCGCAAAGGAATGCATACTTCAGGCCAGCTGGAAGTGGTTTCAGTTCCACTTTGGGTGCTTTTTCTTTAGTCCACTTGGCCGATGAAGAAAATGAACGATCAATAGTTTCCCTAAGGAATTTATCCGTAATGATTTCAGAATCATCATCTTCTTCAATTGTATCTCCGATACTTGCGTCCATAAGATTCGAATAATCTTCTGTTCTGCTATCTACATTCAGAATTTCTTGTTCATCATGAGTGAATGTATCTTCTGACGAATTTGTAGCACATATATCCGTAAGGTATTCTTTTTCCAGCTCAGAATCTTCTTCTGTGTAAAAGGCATGATCGTCTATCAGAGGACGTTTTAATAGTTTTTCCATGTCGAAGTTCATTGATATATCTCCGACATTTAAATCAATTTTTCCTCCTCGACAATCTATTATTGCTCCTGCTGTAGCTAAAAAGGGCCGTCCCAATATAAGGGGGTCTTTCGGCACTTGTTTATAAAGCAATCATCAATTCTGACTGGCACATCCACTAGGATTCCCTCAGGTACCCTAATAGAGCGATCAGCTAGAACTAATGTGATAGGCGTTGGAACAAATACATCATAACCTAGTGAAACTGCTACAGAGTGTGGCATGAGGTTTACACTAGAGCCAAGATCACAGAGAGAACGAGGGAAACGTGCGTTTTGTATCTTACAATCTAGGACGAAACTACCAGGGTCAGACCTTTTAATTGAAGTCCCTCCTTGTATTATCGCACTTACTTCCTCTGATACTAGCATGACGCTTTGTTCTCCACTTGAGGATATCATATCTTTCATGTACTTTTTCACCGAAGGGGCTATCTTAAGAGCGTCACTGAGGGACGTCTCGAAATAGATTTTATCGAAAGCCTTTTTGCAGATTGCATGCTCTAATGCTTTCTTAGTTTGCGGTTTGTTTGGAGGAAAAGGGGGAGGAGCTCTATAGACTCTTTCAATCCCGGTAGATTGTGTATTGCTACTGCTGGTGCCAGACGGTCGATCGTTTTCCTTCCCAGAGGATCGATCGATATGCAGTTCGTCTAGATGGTCGATTTCGTCTTCGGCATCGGGATTCTCCTTATCCAGATCCATAGTTTTCCCCTTATTCTTTTCATTTGAAGAATTTTTCCTATGTTCTGATGTTTCTGAGTCGGAGTCGTTATCAAGCAGTTTTATGGGGTTGGAATTGCTTTTTCCCGCGTTATCGATGAGTTTTTTTATTTCTGACGTCTTCTCTGGAATTCGTTTCAAGGTGTTTTCCACTTCGTAGCATCACAGCATATGCCTGGCGTTTTGCTCCAGGATTAGCATCGGTCCTTCCAGGAAGACGACCCGTCTCTCTTTTCAGAGTTGTTGCAAGGTTAGCAATTTTGTCTTCCATTCCCCGTAGATGTTCAATTAGAGAATCCATTTTCTGATTTAGCTCTCCGTAAACACTGTTTACTTTCCCGTTGAATTCGAATTTCATTTTACGGTTTCCTGTAAGAGCTTGCTTAAGATTGTATTTTTCTCTTCCAGTACGAGACTGTATACAGATTTCATAGTCTCGTGTAAAGCTGTCGACGTTAAATACAGAATGAGGATCAGTATCATCTAATCCTTCTATAAAATCGAACTCGTCATCCGATATAGGAAGAGTTTTAGGGAAGTACGGGTACAGATTAGGTGGATTTTGATCTGTCAGAAGAGAGTGAAGTGAATTTATGGAATTTTTTATTTCAGCTAACTCAGTATTTTCTATTGAGACTATGTTTTTTTCTTTCTCCTTTTCTTCATCCATCTCTTCATAGGACCTTCCTCTCGCCATGTTTTCGATTAGACGTCTTGCTTCCATAGGATTTCTAGTAACGAAATTCCCTTCGCTTGCTGTATCAAGCGTTGTCTTATAGCTCAGAATAACACCTTTGTAAAAGATCTTAAGAAATTGTGGTTCTGGATAACCATGGTGGGGACATTCGAGTTCGTAACTCTTGAATCTTCCCCATGCATTTTTGAATGATTCCTGAGGATCTTGACGGAAAGTAGAGATTCGCCTCCTTACTTCCCAATAACGAGTATCGTCGAAGAATTGTTTAAGGAAAGCATTTCTAATCTCTTTCCAGCTAGTCAGGGATCCTCTTGGTAGACAGTTTAGCCATCTTAAGGCTCCCCCTTCTAATGAAAATGGGAAAAGTCTGCAACGAATATACTCATCTGGAATCAATTCCTCTAGACCCTCGATGTGGTCTTGTGGATGTTCTAGAGAAGATCCTTTAAAAGGGTTTCGACGCATCATATTATAATAGTCAGCATTAAACTTGGTTTTCGAGATGACGTCGTCAGGTATTCTGATAGCGGACCTATTGGAATAGGTCCTATTAGGGTTTAAGTAGTCTTGCAAGGGCAATTTAATTTCTTTACCTATGTCTAAAGTAGAGTTTGACTTAACAGGGATTTCAGTCCCCTGTTTTTCAGTAGTTTGGCTAGAAATGTTGCTTGATTGACCTATTGGTTCAGTTTGGACTACCTTCTTATTATTAGCATCGGGAAGAGGGTACTTACCTGCTTCCGGCTGGGTGGTGTCGATCGATAATGTTCCTGATGAAACGATCGATTCTTCAGTATCTGCGTCGCTCGATCGACAACGTTCTGTGTCGATCGATGCTTGGCCGATATCTCTATTCTCCATCCTTTTTGTTGTAAAACAAAAGAATAGAAAAATTAGCTAAAGTAACAAAGTCTATGCTAAATCCTAAATTAAATCTAAAAGTAATAAGAAAGAGTCCCCGGCAACGGCGCCAAATTTGATATCACTCAAATTACCTAAAAAGTGAATTACTCTCTCAAATAAGAGGTTCAGATGCAGTACTTAGGGATCGAATCCACAAGGACTCTAGGATTACTTCAAGGCTTAACTAAATAGAGTTAAGAATAGACTTAAGGTTTAATATGTTTTAAAACAGTAAATATTAAGGTGAACAAGGGAATTGTTCAGTAAATGAAGTGAAGGTTGTTTCTAGATGAGGAAGATAGCTAGATTCAGGTATTTCTCAGGTATGAATTTATGTAGTTTGAAAGTGACAATAGGGCTTTAGTCCATGAACTCAATCAATTGGTACGACCAGTAGGGTCTCCTTTACTAGATCCCGGATCTCAACTGTCGTTTGTTGATCTCGGAAAAGAGTCGATCGATACGACTATGTCTTAATCGATCGATACACCTTTCATACAATCGATCGCTACAACGATGGTTGTGTCGATCGATGGTAATTCTAGCAAGCATTATCGATTTGGTTGAACACGTTCTCTAATGATCTAGACCACCTTTCGCATGAGTCTAGTCAGTTAGGTCACTATAGTTTATTTCAGGGTATTGAGAGTATACAGTTGGTTATCTCTTCAATCCTAAGATCTAGATTTAAGGGTGATCAATCCTAAATCTAGTATTAAGAACAACCAAGTGAAAGAACTATTTTAACACCCCTAATAGACATCACAATCTCATCACATGATTCACCCTTATGAGAAACCTAAATCTAACAATTAGGTTTACTCAGACATATTCATGAGGGACAAGATCATGATGGTTTGAATAAAACTTAATATGAAATAAGGAACACAAAGAGTAGTGAGTAAGATAAAAAGGGAGTTCAAGATCTTCTCTGTTTTGCAGTCTCAGATCTATCTCTCCAACTCTAGATCTTCTCCTCAGGTAGCCAAATTGCTTCTCTTCTCCAATAGGTCTCTAGGCAAGTCTGCCTCTAAAATGATACAAAACCCTAGTATATAAAGCCTAACAGGCAGCCAGGGACTAAATGTGTAAATAGCACACTTTGTGATACACAAAAATCTTCTAAGTCGTAGTCCATCGAATGGTTAAATATCGATCGACGCTCTTCCATCACTCTCGATCGATAGTAAGTGACTCTAATCGCCCGACCTCGCATGATTCCTATCGGTCGATTCTTCATTCGTGAAAATACTCCAAAAATGCTCTAAAATACTTTGAAAATACTCTAAAATACTTTGAAAACAAAGTAAATATGATTGAAAACTCTTATATACCATGGTTAAAAATGGGTGAAATTCATGGTATATCAGTTCATCCTGTTTTGATAAGAATCATGAAGATATTGCCATATGTCCGAACAGGCTAATCTGGAATCATCTGGATAGAAGGTGGGATATCTTCTTGCTCACAACACTATGAGATTTATTCAACTTCCTGGTTATTCTCCACTGATTAGTGGTTCGAAATAAAGCTTCTTAGATCGTGGTTCATCCTGGTTTAATAAGAATCATGAAGCTATTGTCATATGTCCGAACAGGCTAATCTGGAATCATCTATATAGAAAGTGGGATATCTTCTTCCTCACAACTCCTATGAGATTTATTTAACTTCCTGGTTATTCTCCATTGAATAGTGGTTCCAAATAAAGCTTCTTAGACCGTGGTTCATCCTGGTTTGATAAGAATCATGAAGATAATGGCATATGTCCGAACAGGCTAATCTGGAATCATCTGGATAGAAAGTGGGATATCTTCTTACTCACAACTCCTGTGAGATTTATTCAACTTCCTGGTTATTCTCCACTGAGTAGTGGTTCCCAATCAAGCTTCTTACATATTGGTTCATCGTGGTTTGATAAGAATCATGAAGATATTGCCATATGTCCGAACAAGCTAATCTGGAATCATCTGGACAGAAAGTGGGATATCTTCTTAATCACAACTCCTATGAGATTTATTCAACTTCCTGGTTATTCTCCACTGATTAGTGGTTCCAAATAAAGCTTCTTAGATCGTGGTTCATCCTGGTTTGATAAGAATCATGAAGATAATTGCATATGTCCGAACAGGTTAATCTGGAATCATCTGGATAGAAAGTGGGATATCTTCTTACTCACAACTCCTATGAGATTTATTTAACTCCCTGGTTATTCTCCACTGATTAGTGGTTCCAAATAAAGCTTCTTAGATCGTGGTTCATCCTGGTTTGATAAGAATCATGAAGATAATGGCATATGTCCGAACAGGCTAATCTGGAATCATCTGGATAGAAGGTGGGATATCTTCTTCCTCACAACTCCTATGAGATTTATTTAACTTCCTGGTTATTCTCCACTGAATAGTGGTTCCAAATAAAGCTTCTTAGATCGTGGTTCATCCTGGTTTGATAAGAATCATGAAGATAATGGCATATGTCCGAACAGGCTAATCTGGAATCATCTGGATAGAAAGTGGGATATCTTCTTACTCACAACTCCTATGAGATTTATTCAACTTCCTGGTTATTCTCCACTGAGTAGTGGTTCCCAATCAAGCTTCTTAGATATTGGTTCATCCTGGTTTGATAAGAATCATGAAGATATTGCCATATGTCCGAACAGGCTAATCTGGAATCATCTGGATAGAAAGTGGGATATCTTCTTACTCACAACTCCTATGAGATTTATTCAACTTCCTGGTTATTCTCCACTGATTAGTTCCAAATAAAGCTTCTTAGATCGTGGTTCATCCTGGTTTGATAAGAATCATGAAGATAATTGCATATGTCCGAACAGGCTAATCTGGAATCATCTGGATAGAAGGTGGGATATCTTGTTGCTCACAACACTTATGAGATTTATTCAACTTCCTGGTTATTCTCCACTGATTAGTGGTTCCAAATAAAGCTTCTTAGATCGTGGTTCATCCTGGTTTGATAAGAATCATGAAGATAATGGCATATGTCCGAACAGGCTAATCTGGAATCATCTGGATAGAAGGTGGGATATCTTCTTGCTCACAACACTTATGAGATTTATTCAACTTCCTGGTTATTCTCCACTGATTAGTGGTTCCAAATAAAGCTTCTTAGATCGTGGTTCATCCTGGTTTGATAAGAATCATGAAGATAATGGCATATGTCCGAACAGGCTAATCTGGAATCATCTGGATAGAAGGTGGGATATCTTCTTACTCACAACACTTATGAGATTTATTCAACTTCCTGGTTATTCTCCACTGATTAGTGGTTCCAAATAAAGCTTCTTAGATCGTGGTTCATCCTGGTTTGATAAGAATCATGAAGATATTGTCATATGTCCGAACAGGCTAATCTGGAATCATCTGGATAGAAAGTGGGATATCTTCTTACTCACAACTCCTATGAGATTTATTCAACTTCCTGGTTATTCTCCACTGATTAGTGGTTCCAAATAAAGCTTCTTAGATCGTGGTTCATCCTGGTTTGATAAGAATCATGAAGATAATGGCATATGTCCGAACAGGCTAATCTGGAATCATCTGGATAGAAGGTGGGATATTTTCTTGCTCACAACACTTATGAGATTTATTCAACTTCCTGGTTATTCTCCACTGATTAGTGGTTCCAAATAAAGCTTCTTAGATCGTGGTTCATCCTGGTTTGATAAGAATCATGAAGATAATGGCATATGTCCGAACAGGCTAATCTGGAATCATCTGGATAGAAAGTGGGATATCTTCTTACTCACAACTCCTATGAGATTTATTCAACTTCCTGGTTATTCTCCACTGATTAGTGGTTCCAAATAAAGCTTCTTAGATCGTGGTTCATCCTGGTTTGATAAGAATCATGAAGATATTGCCATATGTCCGAACAGGCTAATCTGGAATCATCTGGATAGAAGGTGGGATATCTTCCTGCTCACAACACTTATGAGATTTATTCAACTTCCTGGTTATTCTCCACTGATTAGTGGTTCCAAATAAAGCTTCTTAGATCGTGGTTCATCCTGGTTTAATAAGAATCATGAAGATATTGCCATATGTCCGAACAGGCTAATCTGGAATCATCTGGATAGAAAGTGGGATATCTTCTTACTCACAACTCCTATGAGATTTATTCAACTTCCTGGTTATTCTCCACTGATTAGTGGTTCCAAATAAAGCTTCTTAGATCGTGGTTCATCCTGGTTTGATAAGAATCATGAAGATATTGCCATATGTCCGAACAGGCTAATCTGGAATCATCTGGATAGAAGGTGGGATATCTTCTTGCTCACAACACTTATGAGATTTATTCAACTTCCTGGTTATTCTCCACTGATTAGTGGTTCCAAATAAAGCTTCTTAGATCGTGGTTCATCCTGGTTTGATAAGAATCATGAAGATAATGACATATGTACGAACAGGCTAATCTGGAATCATCTGGATAGAAAGTGGGATATCTTCTTATAATACACTCCTAGGATGCTTCTCTGGATGGAAATGGGATAGATCCTTGCAAGTAGAGAATCAGAGACTCAATCTTCTTCAAGGCTTGTGGAATTAATGGTGACACAAAGAGTTATGGAAGGGACTCCTTGATACTCCTAAGTAATCAGTCTCGGATATGACACACCAGGAAGGATTACTCTTGTGTTTTGTTAGATATGACACACTAACAAAGACTCAAAGGATCTCAGAACTACAAGGGAGCTTGCAGCCGACAGAGAGAGAGACAAGAGTCTGAAAATAAAAGATTGGATAACTTCATTTAGGGTTTCCGAGCACATATATATAGAGAGAGCAAGGAACAGGCTCCTTGGTCTCTTAATGTTTCATAAAACAAACCATAGTCTAAAAATAAAACATAAGATAAAATATGAAAGTCTGAAAATCCTAAGTACATCAAATGAGTGATAGGAAAGCAACATATGGCCTCGTTAAAAACCTATCTTTGGAAAACCCAGTGGGACAAAACCAAAGATAGGGAAAAAGAGCACACATATGTTACTTGCTCATTTGATGACTATCTAGAAAAAGAAATAGCTTGAATTGTGGTAAGTGTGTCTTGGTTGATCAAGCTTCTTCCAAGACTTTCTTCTTGCTTCATGGATGTCTTAAGTAGTCCTCCAATGGCTTCTTTGAGTTGCTTGCTTCTGGCTCGAGTCATGGGACCCTTAGGCATGGTGAGAGCATCTTCATCAGCTGGTTCCTCCATGGTCTCTTTGTCTTCTTTGCTTGACTGGTCCATAATCATATCATCCCCTCCCTCTTGAAAAGGATTTGTCCTCAAATCTGGCTCATCTGCAACAAAAGAGACCAAGTCAGTAACATTGAAACTGTTGCTTATATCATACTTACCTTTAAGATCAAGCTTGTAGGCATTGTCATTGATTTTCTGGATGATCTCAAAAGGACCATCTATCCTCGGCATCAGCTTGGACTTTCTTTCTTTGGGAAACCTCTCCTTGCGCAAGTGAACCCACACCATATCACCTACATCAAAGATCATCTCACGCCTGCCTTTGTTTGCTGTCTTAGTGTACTGCTTTGTCTTCTCAACAATATTCTTTCTAGCCTGCTCATGGATCTGCTGCACCATCTCTGCTTTCTTTTTCCCATCCATACTGACCCTAGCACACTCAGGTAAAGGCATTAGATCCAAAGGAGAGATGGGATTGAACCCATAAACAATTTCAAAAGGGGAAAACTTAGAAGCAGAATGCTGAGCATGATTATAAGCAAATTCACAGTGAGGCAAATATTCTTCCCATGATTTCAGATTCTTTTTAATGAATGCACGCAAGAGAGTTCCAAGAGTTCTATTAACTACCTCAGTCTGCCCATCAGTTTGTGGATGACATGTAGTAGAGAATAACAGCTTAGTACCTAGCTTAGACCAAAGAGTCTTCCAAAAATAACTAAGAAACTTAGTATCTCTATCAGAAACTATAGTCCTAGGCATGCCATGAATGCGCACAATCTCTCTAAAGAACAGGTTAGCAACATGCAATGCATCATCAGTCTTATGGCAAGCAATGAAATGTGCCATTTTAGAAAACCTGTCCACAACTACAAAGATAGAATCCTTACCTGTCTTGGTCCTTGGCAAACCCACAATAAAATCCATAGATATATCATTCCAGGGGTGAGTAGGAATAGGCAAAGGAGTGTACAAACCGTGGGGTTGAATCTTTGACTTAGCTGCTTTGCAAGTTGCACACCTTCCACAGATTCTCTCAACATCTCGTTTCATGTGTGGCCAAAAGAAGTGATCCTGCAAAACCTTAAGAGTCTTGGCAATACCAAAATGTCCCATTAAACTTCCTCCATGGGATTCCCTGACAAATAAATCTCTTAAAGAACAGTTAGGCACACACAGTCTATTATCATAGAATAAGAATCCATCCTGTCTAAAGTAATGCCCTGCAGCATATTTCTCACACGATTGATAAGCTTCCTGAAAGTCAGAATCAGTTGCATACATATCTTTAAGTTGTTCAAATCCTAGCAACTTAGCATCAAGAGTATTCAAGAGAGTATACCTTCTTGATAGTGCATCAGCAACTATATTTTCCTTACCTTGTTTGTATTTGATCACATAAGGAAAGGTTTCAATGAATTCTACCCATCTGGCGTGTCTCTTGCTGAGTTTGCTTTGCCCCTTGAGATACTTGAGAGACTCATGGTCGGTGTGAATGACAAACTCCTTTGGCCATAGATAATGCTGCCAAGTCTGTAGAGCTCTCACCAAGGCATATAGTTCTTTGTCATAAGTGGCATAGTTGAGAGTAGCTCCACTTAGTTTCTCACTGAAGTATGCAATGGGCCTTCTATCCTGCATCAACACAGCACCAATACCAATTCCTGAGGCATCACATTCAATTTCAAATGTTTTAGAGAAATCAGGAAGTATAAGGAGAGGAGAGTTAGTAAGCTTCTCTTTGAGGGTTTGAAATGAGGTTTCTTGTGCTTCTCCCCACTTGAATCCTACATCTTTCTTGATGATCTCAGTCAGTGGAGCTGCTATAGTGCTGAAGTCCTTCACAAATCGCCTATAGAAACCTGCTAGCCCATGGAAACTCCTTACTTCATTTATGGTTTTAGGAATCGGCCACTCTTGTATGGCTTTCACCTTCTCTTGATCCACCTTTACTCCATCTGCACTCACAACAAAGCCTAGGAAGACCAAGTTATCCGTACAGAAAGTACACTTCTTAAGATTAGCAAAGAGCTTTTCTTTTCTCAAAACATCAAGAACAGTCCTAACATGAACTATATGCTCTTCTAAGCTCTTGGAGTAAACTAGGATATCATCAAAGTAAACTACCACAAACACTCCTATAAAGGATCTAAGCACATGATTCATCAATCTCATAAAGGTACTAGGAGCATTAGTTAAGCCAAAAGGCATCACCAACCACTCATACAAACCATGCTTAGTCTTGAAAGCAGTTTTCCACTCATCTCCCTCTTTCATCCTAATTTGATGATACCCACTCTTCAAATCTATCTTAGAAAAGATGCTAGAGCCATGCAATTCATCAAGCATATCATCTAATCTAGGAATAGGGTGGCGATACTTCACTGTTATGTTGTTGATGGCTCTGCAATCAACACACATGCGCCAGCTACCATCTTTCTTAGGCACAAGAAGTACTGGAACAGCACATGGACTCATACTCTCTCGGATATGACCCTTCTCCATCAGTTCCTCCACTTGTCTTTGCAACTCCTTAGTCTCAACAGGATTGGTTCTGTATGCTGGTCGGTTAGGAAGAGTGGAGCCAGGAACAAAATCAATCTGATGCTCAATCCCACGCACTGGTGGCAATCCTATGGGGTTATCTTCTGGAAACACATCAGTATACTCCTGCAAAAGAGAGACTAGTTCACTAGGATAATCCTGTGGAAGATCAGTGACTGTTAGCAAGGTCTCTTTAAACATAAGTAAAACAATAGAGGGTTGAGAGTATAGAATTCTTTTGATATCTCCCTGTTTGGTATAGAGGCTGTGATGTTTCTGATCAGGCTTGAGGTCTATCTCTTTCTTTTTCTGAAGCTGGAGCTGATCCTCATGAACTTCCTTAGGTGACAAAGGTACCAGCACTGTCTTCTTTCCATTAAACTCAAAAGAGTGCTTATTGGTGAAACCATCATGAACCACTCGCCTATCAAACTGCCATGGTCTACCAAGAAGAATATGGCTAGCTTCCATTGGTAATACATCACACAAGATCTCATCTTCATATCTACCAATGGCTATAGGTATCAGCACTTGATTGGAGACTCTCATCTCACCTTCCTCATTGAGCCACTGCAGCCGGTAAGGTCTAGGATGTTTCTGAACTTTCAAGCCCAATTTCTTCACCATGGTCTCACTAGCTACATTGACACAGCTTCCACCATCAATAATAAGGCTGCACACCTTTCCCTGAACCAAACACCTAGTGTAGAAGAGGTTCTCACGCTGCTCAGTCTCTTCAGTCTTAGTTTGCAAGTCCAAGAGTCTTCTTGTCACCAACAACCTTCCTTTAACCGGTTCTACTTCACTCTCTTCACCAGACATTTCCAGATCAGATCCAGAGTGCTCTTCTTCTGATTCATACTCTCCATTCTCAAGTAGAATCATAACCTTCTTGTTGGTGAATTCATTGGCATAATGTCCTATTCCTTGACACTTGAAACACTTCACATCTCTAGTTCTAGAGCTTGTAGCTTCCGCCTTGCCTTTATCTTTGCCGTATGGGATGCTAGGCTTGGATTCTTCTTTCTGCTGAGGCTTGCTATCTTTCAGATGGGATGGTTTCTCTTCTTTAGTGTACTGATACTTGCTGGATCCATAGTTGCCTCGCGAGTGATGCTTTCTCTTAATCTGTTGCTCCACCAGAATAGCTTTGTGCAACATCTCTTCTATCTCAATGTAGTGTTGCATCTCCACACTGTCTTGAATCTCGCGGTTAAGTCCCCCAAGAAACCTAGCCATAGTAGCTTCTCTGTCCTCAGATATACCAGCTCTCAACATCAGCAACTCCATCTCCTGGTAGTACTCTTCCACAGTCTTGGATCCTTGTGTAAGTTTCCTCAATTTCTGATGAAGATCTCTGTGGTAGTGGCTAGGCACAAACCTTTTGCGCATAAGAGACTTCATTTCTTGCCAAGTATCAACCAGGTACTCTTGATTCATCCTCCTAGTAGTCACCAGTTGATCCCACCAGCTCAAAGCATAATCATAGAACTCAGTTGCAGCAAATTGAATCCTCTGAGCATTGGTGTAGTGTCGGCAGTTGAATACAATCTCAATCTTCTTCTCCAACTCAATATAAGCATCAGGATCCACTTTGCCATGGAAGGGAGGGATCTTAATCTTCAAACCAGAAAGCTCATCACGGTAAGGTCTCATTTCTTCATGATCACGGCGAGTTCTCCTTCTACTACCTCGTGATGCTGAGGAAGAACCACTTCTCTCACTTCGGTGTCGCTCATAGTAGTTATCTGTCTCTTGTGAACCACCATGCTCTTGTGGAGTGTGAGTTTGACGGATCCTCCTGCTTTCATTACTGTAGCCTTGACCAGTAGCTTGTCTAATCTCTTTTCTGAGCTCTTCCATGTTTTGTTGCATCATCTCAGTCATACTCTCCAACATAGTCTTATTAAGCTGAGCAGTCATAGCCTCCATCAACATCTTGTTCCTTCTCATTAGTTCTGCCTCTTCCTCACTCTCGTTACCCATTGGTACCTGAGATCAAAACAAATAAAACTCAGCCAGTAAGAGAGTTCAAGAAAGAAACCAAATAAGGAAACAAAAGGAAAGATAGACTAGGCGGCAAAAGAATTTTATTCAGGATTTGAAATTTTTTGTAACTTAAACAGCAAGAAGGCCAAGAGTTACTCACTATCAATCGATCAAAACACCCAAGACTATCAGATTTCAACGACACAAGAGAAGATCTATCAGTTTCAAACAGATTAAACAACAGATCAGAAGTTAAAAGAGTAGAAACAACAGATCTAGAACAATAACAACAAGAGATGATGAAATCTGGAGCAGATCGAAAATAGAAACTTTTAAATCTATCAATTTCGAAGCACACAACAATAGATCTAGCAATACTGAACTGAAAGGGAATCAAATCGACAGAAACAATAAAGCAAAACTCAGATCTATCAATGGCTATGAACACCAAGAACAGATCGAGTGAAAGTTTGAAGAAAACGCGCACTTCCCTATCCAGATTTGCTCTGATACCACATAATACACTCCTAGGATGCTTCTCTGGATGGAAATGGGATAGATCCTTGCAAGTAAAGAATCAGAGACTCAATCTTCTTCAAGGCTTGTGGATTGAATGGTGACACAAAGAGTTATGGAAGGGACTCCCTGATACTCCTAAGTAATCAGTCTCGGATATGACACACCAGGAAGGATTACTCTTGTGGTTTTGTTAGATATGACACACTAACAAAGACTCAAAGGATCTCAGAACTACAAGGGAGCTTGCAGCCGACAGAGAGAGAGACAAGAGTCTGAAAATAAAAGATTGGATAACTTCATTTAGGGTTTCCGAGCACATATATATAGAGAGAGCAAGGAACAGGCTCCTTGGTCTCTTAATATGTCATAAAACAAACCATAGTCTAAAAATAAAACATAAGATAAAATATGAAAGTCTGAAAATCCTAAGTACATCAAATGAGTGATAGGAAAGCAACATATTGCCTCGTTAAAAACCTATCTTTGGAAAACCCAATGGGACAAAACCAAAGATAGGGAAAAAGAGCACACATATGTTACTTGCTCATTTGATGACTATCTAGAAAAAGAAATAGCTTGAATTGTGGTAAGTGTGTCTTGGTTGATCAACCTTCTTCCAGACTTTCTTCTTGCTTCATGGATGTCTTAAGTAGTCCTCCAATGGCTTCTTTGAGTTGCTTGCTTCTGGCTCGAGTCATGGGACCCTTAGGCATGGTGAGAGCATCTTCATCAGCTGGTTCCTCCATGGTCTCTTTGTCTTCTTTGCTTGACTGGTCCATAATCATATCATCTTACTCACAACACCTATGAGATTTATTCAACTTCCTTGTTATTCTCCACTGAGTAGTGGTTCCCAATCAAGCTTCTTACATATTGGTTCATCCTGGTTTGATAAGAATCATGAAGATATTGCCATATGTCCGAACAGGCTAATCTGGAATCATCTGGACAGAAAAGTGGGATATCTTCTTAATCACAACTCCTATGAGATTTATTCAACTTCCTGGTTATTCTCCACTGAGTAGTGGTTCCCAATCAAGCTTCTTACATATTGGTTCATCCTGGTTTGATAAGAATCATGAAGATATTGCCATATGTTCGAACAACTAATCTGGAATCATCTGGATAGAAAGTGGGATATTTCTTACTCACAACTCCTATGAGATTTATTTAACTTCCTGGTTATTCTCCACTGAGTAGTGGTTCCCAATCAAGCTTCTTACATATTGGTTTCATCCTGGTTTGATAAGAATCATGAAAGATATTGCCATATGTCCGAACAGGCTAAATCTGGAATCATCTGGACAGAAAGTGGGATATCTTCTTAATCACAACTCCTATGAGATTTATTTAACTTCCTGGTTATTCTTCACTGATTAGTGGTTCCAAATAAAGCTTCTTAGATCGTGGTTCATCCTGGTTTGATAAGAATCATGAAGATAATTGCATGTGTCCGAACAGGCTAATCTGGAATCATCTGGATAAAAGGTGGGATATCTTGTT
>NW_026616815.1:0-21640 GCF_000801105.2 Raphanus sativus | reverse complement strand
CACATTTATTGAGGCAACTTGTGACTTGGAAGAGCCAAGAAGCAGAAGGTGGTTTCATGTTCAAGTGCTGAGGCAGAGTATAGAGCCATGAGAAAGCTCACAACGTGAACTGATTTGGATCAAGGGACTGCTTAAGGAACTTGGAGTTGTGACTATCTCGCCAATCACTATGCATTGTGATAACCAGGCTGCTATATCACATTGCCAGCAACTCTGTCTTTCATGAAAGAACCAAACACATAGAAGTGGACTGCCACAAAGTTAGACAAGCTGTAGAGCAGAAAGTGATATTGCCATGCTACACAAGAAGTGAGGAGCAGCTAGCAGATATCTTCACAAAGGCAGTAAGCACTAAGGTCTGTGAATTCATCCATCCAAGGTTAGGACTCATAGATCTCTCATGTCACTGATCTCTCCTCCATGAAGTGATCTACTCTTTTTCCTTGGCTTGGTTTTTGTCCCATTGGGTTTTACCAAGCTAAGGTTTTAATGAGGGATTGCTTCATGGCTTCCAAGCTTGACTTGTTCCATATGGTCAAGCTTGAGGGGGAGTGTTGACATGAAGGCATAAAGATCAAGAGATGAGACATAGGCGACCAGAGTTGTGGAGATAAGTGAAGGAGGGAGTTTGATTCATATAAGAGTGCCTTGCAAGGCAAGGATGATTCAAATATATCGCCATCCTCTCCATAAGGTCTGGAATATAGTAAACAAGTGGGAGAGGACCGTTGGCAATCAGGACACAAGAAGATCACATGTTGTGTGAAGCATGAAAGAGAAAGAGGAGCTGTCACTATCCATGGGCAGGCGAGAGTGACTTGGTCTGATGCTGTCTCCATTTGTTTATTATTCTCTTTGTCACATTGCTAACTCTTGTATGTCTATTTATGTAACATGGCTGAGGCCTAAATGAATCAAGGAATTACTTTCTCTCCTTCTCTCTCTCTCAAAATCGTCACACACACACAAACTCTCTCTTTCTCTCATTGTTCTTCAATTCTCCAGCAACATATCTCTTTGATTCTCTTATCCTACCAATTCTCACACATCTCCCCAAAACCTCTTAGGGACATTTGCATGAAACATAATGCTCCTGGCCACCTCCATTAGATGCCTGTTCTTTCTTTCAGCCACACCATTTTGTTGTGGAGTGTAGGACAGCTAGTTTGTTGTATGATTCCATGCGCGGCTAAGTGTTGTTTGAAAGCTGTGCTAGTGTATTCACCACCATTATCTGATCTAAGAATTTTAATCTTGACATTGAAATGGTTAGTGATGTAATTTTGAAAATTTTTAAAAGCTTCTAGCACCCTATCTTTAGATTGCAACAGAGTTATCCAAGTGTACTTAGACTTTTCATCTATGAATGTCACAAAATACTTATGGTGTTCTCTAGATGCACATGGGGCAGTCCACACATCCGAATGAATCAAGTCAAAACAATTATCATAGATAGTCTTGGATTTAGGAAACACATTTCTACAATGTTTTCCTAGAATACAAGCTTCACAATCATTTTGAAAATTAACACTAGGCAACAGGATGTTTAACGCATGAGAATGAGGATGTCCTAGTCTAGCATGCCACATTACATCTTTAGGGAAATCAGAAACAGAAACAAATGCAACAGATAAATCAGATGCTGGTCTTGTGTCCTCAAGCAGGTATAAATCTCCTTTTGTGACACCTTTTCCAAGCAACTTACTTGAATCAATATCCTGAAAATACACACTGTTAGGAGTGAAAGTAACATGACAATTTAAATCATTTGTGACTCTCTTAACAGATAACAGGTTTGAAGCAAAGGTTGGCATATAAAAGGCTTTTGATTCTTTATCAAACAGCTTAAGATCACCAACACCTTTGATTGGGATTTTATCACCATTAGCTATCATCACATTTCCTAAGGCTGGAACTATGTTTTTAATCAGGTTTAAATCACTAATCATATGATGTGAAGCACCAGAGTCAATTATCAATGGTTTAGCCGATTTTAACAAGTTTAAAACATCACCAGCAGTGTGAGAAGCATTGAGAGAGATTCCAAGAGTTCTAGAGATACCAGATTCTTTTAGGGCCTTGATGAGAGCATCCAAGTCAGACTTCTTGAGGAGTTCATCCAGGTTAGGCCTTGGTGTGTTGTACGCTGATGTAGATGCCATGGCTCTTCCACCACCTTGGTTTGGAGTCGCCGGTTCAGCACCATCAGCTGAGAAGTTAGCTCTTGCATCCTGGTACTGTGATCTTGGTTCCTTGAACTTGTTTGGCTTTAGGTGAGGGTGCAGGATCCAGCACTTGTCTTTGAGATGACCCTTCTTCTTGCAGTGGTCACAGATCAAGGACTTTCTATCCTCATGTTTGTAAGCAGCTTTGTTGGCTACAATCTCCTCAGCTTGATGCGCCATGTTCAAGTCTCCTTTGCTTCCAAACAGGCTTACTGACCCTTCTTCCTTCTGGATTTGTGCACAAACATCATCTAGGTCAGGGAGTTTATCAGCTCTTAAGATGTGTTTGATCAGTGCTCCATAGGATGTGTTGAGGGTGAGAAGCATTCCAAAGACTTTGTCTTCTTCACGCCTGGCTAGGAGGATGTCAGGATCCACAGTGTGAGGTCTCAGCAGCTCCAGCTCGGCCCAAAGAGATCTAAACTTGCCAAAGTGTGATTGAAACTCCATGTCCCCTTGGTTGAGACCATTGAGAGCTTTCTTCACTTCAAAGACCCTTGTCAGGTTGGAAACATTCCCATACACTTTGTACAGAGTGTCCCATAGCTGCTTGGTGGTCTCACAGTAGGAGTAGGACTCCATGATTGCGGGTTCAAGAGAGCTAAGGAGAGCTGAAAGCACCATGAGGTCTTCTTGGCCCCATTTGTCTTCATCAGCTTCTTCTTTCTCTTTTCCCTTCTCTTCTTAGACAGTAGGCTTTGTGGGTGCTTCAGTTGTTGCATACTTCCACAAGCCTTTGCCTCCAAAAGCTCTCTTCACCATCCTGGCCCAGAAGAGGTAATTAACCCCTTTCAAGGTCACAGGAATGTTGAGATGTTTGTGGTTGCTGTTGTGTTCATCCATCTTTCTTCAAATCGCCAAGAACAGGAGAGAGAAAGTTTATGAGATGGATTTGAAATAAGAACAGAGTAGATTTGCGGAAGAGAAATAGGTTTCAAGAGATTTGTTGCTCTGATACCATGATAATTTGTATGAATTAAGAGAGTAAGATTGGTGAGAATTGAAGTATCAAAGAGGCAAGTATGAGAGAGATCCGAGAGAGAGAGAGTGAGAGAGTTTGCGCAAGAGTAAAAGAGAGAATATGAGGATTTATATTTCCTTAATCTTAAGTGGTAACCTATTACAAGCTATTTAAAGACATACAAGAGGAGGAAGGTCGACAGGATTAAGAGAATAAACAAATGAAGGTAGTACAGAAAGAATAAAGAAATGGGAGAGAGGTCGAGATCAGGGCAGGCTCGTTCAGCCGGGTGAAAGTGACAGCACCTAACGGTTGGCTCTGCACTGATCTTCCTTGTTGAACCCGTGATCACTCTCTCAACGTTCTCTTCCTCTTTGTCGACATCCTTCCTATTTAAATTCTCCTTTTAAATAACCCAAGTCTTTCCTTGACTTGCAAGACACTCATTAGTTTATTCAAACTCCTCATTGGCGCGCCAAACACTTCTCCTCTTCATTCTTCTCATAGTCTCTTGTTAACACCAGATCACTCCTTTTATTTCTTCATGTCAACATAGTGGTTCCAAATAAAGCTTCTTAGATCGTGGTTCATCCTAGTTTGATAAGAATCATGAAGATATTGCCATATGTCCGAACAGGCTAATCTGGAATCATCTGGATATAAAGTGGGATATCTTCTTACTTACAACTCCTGTGAGATTTATTCAACTTCCTGGTTATTCTCCACTGATTAGTGGTTCTAAATAAAGCTTCTTAGATCGTGGTTCATCCTGGTTTGATAAGAATCATGAAGATAATGGCATATGTCCGAACATGCTAATCTGGAATCATCTGGATAGAAGATGGGATATCTTCTTGCTCACAACACTTATAAATTTATTCAACTTCCTGGTTATTCTCCACTGATTAGTGGTTCCAAATAAAGCTTCTTAGATCGTGGTTCATCCTGGTTTGATAAGAATCATGAAGATATTGCCATATGTCCGAACAGGCTAATCTGGAATCATCTGGATAGAAAGTGGGATATCTTCTTACTCACAACTCCTATGAGATTTATTCAACTTCCTGGTTATTCTCCACTTATTAGTGGTTCCAAATAAAGCTTCTTAGATCGTGGTTCATCCTGGTTTGATAAGAATCATGAAGATAATGGCATATGTCCGAACAGGCAAATCTAGAATCATCTGGATAGAAGGTGGGATATCTTCTTGCTCACAACACTTATGAGATTTATTGAACTTCCTGGTTATTCTCCACTGATTAGTGGTTCCAAATAAAGCTTCTTAGATCGTGGTTCATCCTGGTTTGATAAGAATCATGAAGATGTTGAGATGAAGCATCATGAGTAAAGAGAAACCAGATCAAGCATAAGAAAGCAAAGGATCACAAGTACTTGTGAATCAAGTCTGTCCGTACAGCTAACCTAGCTTGGAGCATAAGGTAGCATAGTTGGATATTCAAATAATGTGAAGACTTAAGAGATGAGAAGAGGAGAAGAAGAAACTCGCCAAGTAAAAGAAATGGTTGGCAAGTTTGAAGATAGTCACGGGTGAGAGTAAGGAGAGAGTGGTTCCCAACCGTTGGGACCTGTCCCTTTCACTCTGCCCACTCTGCTCACCTCTGTCCATACGCCAGACTTGTTTAGTATTGTTGCAAGTTCTTTGTTTATTGTTATCCAGAGATTTGTCTCTCTTTATATACTCATTGTATGCAAACCATTTTGAGTATCAAGGAAATATGTCTTTCATTCTCTTTGTCTCTCAATCTCGCTACTCTCTCTCACTCATCTCTCCATACTTCTAATCTTATCATTCTTTCATGGTATCAGAGCACTAAGCTCTTGAGACCTAATACTTCCGCAAACACATTCTCTGTTTTCTCCATTTCTTTTCATCCGTGAGACATCTTGTTCTTGTTCTAGTTCTATTTTTGGCAAAGTTCTTGGTGTTCTTGAGGTGTTCTTCAAGTTCATCTCCAGATTTTACCAAAAATAGCAAAGTTTGTTCAAACTGTTCTTGAGAGTTCTGTTTCTTTCTTTTCAAAAACACCTTGTCCAACTATTCTTGAGCTGTTCTTATGGATCCCAACTCTGGTTCCTCTCATGAAAACTCAAGAATGGTGACTATTCCAGTTACTCTCAAAGGAGGTAACTACTTACACTGGGCGCGGCTAACCAAGACAGCTCTAGGAGGCAGAGGTCTCTGGGGAGTTGTTGAAGAAGGCTTGGACACCAAGAAGAAGACTATCCTAGGAGAGGATGGTAAGGAGGTGGTGGAAGCTGATGCGGATGCTGGGAACAAGAAGAGAGTTCAAGAGGATCTCCTGGTTCTGTCCATCCTTCAACACAGCCTGGAACCAACAATCTTGGAAGCCTATGACTACTGTGAGACTTCCAAAGACTTGTGGGACACACTCAAGAAGGTGTTTGGTAATGTCTCCAACATCAACCGTGTGTATGAAGTCAAGAGGGCTATCAATAACTTGTGTCAGGAGGATACTGAGTTTGATAAACATTTTGGGAAGTTCAGATCCCTTTGGGCAGAGCTGGAAATGTTGAGACCAGCAACCTTGGACCCTGATGTGTTGAATGAGAGAAGGGAACAAGACAAAGTCTTTGCTTTGCTGTTCACTCTCAACCCCGGGTATAATGACCTAATCAAACACATCCTAAGGGGAGTGAGTCTCCCATCTCTTGATGATGTTTGTGCTCAGATTCAAAAGGAGAAGGGCTCTGTGGGGCTCTTTGGAGGAAAAGGAGCTCTTATCATTGCAAACCAAGCCAAAGAAGAAGAAGAGATGGGCGTGGCAAACAAGGGCTCTTACAAACCAGAAGAGAAGAAAGTGTGGGTGTGTGATCACTGCAAGAAGAAGGGTCACGGCAAGGACAAATGCTGGATCCTCCACCCACATCTCAAGCCTCAGAAGTTCAGGACTCCATATGCTGATGCTAGAGCCCATTTCTCTGGTGAGATGGGAGGTTCATCTACACCAAAGCAAGCAATGGTTCCTGGTGATGGAAAGGCCTTAACATTCAGTGGGAGTTCAGCCATGGGAACTGCTCAGGATGAGACTATTAGGAGGTCAGACCTTCAGGCTCTCATCAAAGTCCTCAAGGACAACTCTGGTAACACACTTGGTATCTCTCTTAATGCATCCTTACAATCGCCTATTGCTTGCATTACTTCAACTCATGAAACTAGTTGTGTTAAGCCTCTTGTAATTGATTCAGGAGCTTCTCATCACATGATTAGTGATTCTAGGTTGATTAGTAATGTTAAACCTGCTCTAGGAAATGTGATGATTGCAAATGGGGATAAGATACCAATTAGAGGTGTTGGAACTCTTAAACTGTTTGAAAAAGATACTAGTGCCTTTTATATGCCATCCTTTGCATCTAATCTGTTATCTGTGAAAAAGGTCACTAATGATTTAAATTGCAAAGTGATATTTAGTCCTAATGAGGTTATGTTTCAGGATATTGAGACTAGTAGGTTGCTTGGCAATGGTGTGAGCAAGGGAGACTTGTACCTTCTTGAAGACATCAAGCCGGCAGCTGATTTATCTACTGCTTTCATTTCAATTCCTGTTAACAATAATGTATTATGGCATGCTAGACTAGGTCATCCACACTCTAGGGCTCTGAACCTTTTATTGCCTAATGTTTCTTTTAAAAATGATGGCTGTGAAGCTTGTATTCTTGGCAAACATTGCAAGACTGTGTTTCCTAAGTCTTCCACGATTTATGAACACTGCTTTGATCTTATTCATTCTGATGTGTGGACTGCACCATGCATATCTAGGGAGAATCATAAGTATTTTGTCACCTTTATTGATCAAAAATCGAAATACACTTGGCTTACCATGATTCAGACCAAAGATAGGGTGCTAGATGCTTTCATAAATTTTCAAAACTATATAACTAACCAATTCAATGTTAAGATCAAAGTATTCAGGTCAGATAATGGAGGAGAATACACAAGTCATGCATTCAAAAATCACCTTGCCAAACACGGCATCATCCATCAAACAAGTTGCCCTTATACACCACAACAAAATGGTGTAGCTGAGAGGAAGAATAGACATTTGATGGAAGTGGCAAGGTGTATGATGTTCTATACCAACGTGCCCAAACGTTTCTGGAGTGATGCAGTCATGACAGCATGTTACCTTATCAATAGAACCCCAACAAGAGTACTAGATGACCTCACTCCATATGAGGTATTGAACAACAAGAAACCCTCCCTTGATCACTTGCGTGTATTTGGGTGCTTGTGTTATGTGTTACAGCCAGGTATGCAGCGGAACAAACTAGAGGCCAGAAGCACTAAGGCTGTATTCATTGGCTACTCTACCACTCAGAAAGGCTACAAATGCTATGATCCCAACATGAGGAGGGTTCATGTGTCAAGAGATGTCAAGTTTGTGGAATCAAGAGGGTTTTATGAGGAGAAGAGTTGGGATGAGCTCAAGGACCTCTCTCAATCATCCACTGATAGGGCAAACAATTTGAGAAGAATTATGGAGTCTCTTGGCATCCATATGCCTCAGCCGAGTCAAAATCAAAGTGATGGAGCTGGTGGTTCTGACAATGGGAGTGCTGGAGCAGGAAATCAACCTCCAGTAGCTGTGAGTGAAGAGGTTACTCCGGCAAGTGAGGATTCCCATCCTAATCCTGAAGGGGGGAATCAAGAAGCATCACCACACAGTGATCAGGTTCATGATCAGGATGGAAATGCAAATACACCAGCTGAGGAGCAACAAGTTGGGGAACACATAGTAGAGAACCAGAATGTGGAAGAGGAACAGGTAGCTCAACCAATGCTTAGGAGAAGCACAAGGGAGAGAAGACCAGCCTCAAACTGGACAAATACAAGAGTGTACTTCAACAATCAAGCAGTAGCTCATCCAACTCAAGCAGTGTGTTCTCTAGCTCAGTATCCAGTGGAACATCAAGCTTTCATGATCAGCTTAGATGAAGAATACATCCCAAGGTCTTATGAAGAAGCTATGGCATTGGATGAGTGGCGTGAGTCAGTTGGAGATGAGGTTGGGGCTATGATCAAAAATGGCACATGGTATGAGACCAAACTCCCCAAAGGCAAGAAGGCAGTAACAAGCAGACTTCTCTTTACCATCAAGTATCAAGCAAATGGAAAGCCAGAAAGGAGGAAGACAAGACTTGTAGCAAGAGGCTACACTCAAGTCTATGGAGAAGATTACTTGGATACCTTTGCACCAGTGGCAAAGCTACACACGATCAGAGTGGTTCTCTCACTGGCAGTGAACCTAGAGTGGGATCTATGGCAGATGGATGTCAAGAATGCTTTCCTACAAGGTGAACTAGAAGATGAAGTCTATATGAGGCCACCTCCTGGTATGGAAGATCTTGTACAACCAGGAAATGTTCTCAGGCTAAGGAAAGCAATCTATGGGTTAAAGCAATCCCCAAGAGCCTGGTACCACAAGCTCAGCACAACACTCAATGGAAGAGGGTTCAACAAGTCTGAAGCTGATCACACTTTGTTTACACTGACCACGGAACAAGGTATCATAGTCATCCTGATATATGTGGATGATATTATCATTACAGGCAGTGATAAAGAAGGTATCATCTTAACTAAGGCTTTTCTTAAATCCTCATTTGATATCAAAGACTTGGGAGAACTAAAGTACTTTCTAGGGATTGAGATATGCCGATCTAAAGAGGGGCTATTCTTAAACCAGAGAAAGTACACACTTGATATGTTGAGTGAGGCAGGTGATCTAGGTGCAAAGAAAGCAAAGACTCCATTGGAAGATGGGTACAAAGTATTGCGCAAGGGGGAGTTTGAGGATAAACCATTTGAAGATGTCAAGAGGTACAGAAGAATGGTGGGAAAACTCATCTATCTAACCATCACAAGGCCAGATATATGCTTTGCCGTGAACCAAGTGAGCCAGCAGATGCAAGCACCAAAAGTTCATCATTGGGGCATGGTTGAGAGGATTCTAAGGTGTTGAGATGAAGCAATAAACATCTGAGTATTGACAAAGGAAGCAAGGAGATAATGATTAAGGAGAAGTAAAGAGAAGAGTGGTTCACAAGTTACCTCAGCTCACCAGAATCTACCTTGAGAAGCAAGGGAAGTTTAAACTCGCCAAGAAGAGAGTGGAGAGTGTCAAAGAGCCGTTTGTACTAGTCTGAGCAAAGAAGAGTATTCAAATGGGAAGATCACATGTTCTACTTAAGGTCTGGCAAGTTGGGGACCGTTGGAGGAGCTGTCACTATCACTCTTGGACAGAGTCCATTTATTTATCTTATTCTCTTTGTCCTGATCTTGCTTGCTGAGATTATAAATGTTGTATGTGCACATTCAGATTAATACAAGGAATTATTTTCTCTCCTTCTCTCTCTTTCAAACTCGTCACATATCTCTCTCTCTATCTCTCTCTTGTTCTTCATTACTCAACTTCTCCAGAAGCATATCTCTCTTTGATTCTTATATCTTATCAATTCTCACATGGTATCAGAGCCTCTAGCTCTTGAAACCTGATTTACTTCCGCAAATTCTGAGTTTTTATTTCTATTTTTGGCAAAGTTCATACTGTTCTTGGTGTGTTCTTCATTTTCCTTTCCAGATTTTGCCAAAAATAGCAAAGTTCATCTAATCTCTTCTTTCTCACTCTGGTAATACCTTTGAAGTTTTTTCCACTGGATACTAGCTGTGATTGATGTTATCCAGCTGCTCATGATGGAAAAATCAGAGATTTCTATTCCTATAATCCTAGAGGGGTCTAATTATCTGATATGGTCAAGAGTGGCCAGATTCACCTTGGGGAGTCATGGACTTTGGGACAGCCACATCATGAAGGCTGGAACTTCAAAGAAGATGACTCAAGAGGAGATTAAGTTCACACGCCTGAAGCATGACAACAAGTGGGTTCAAGAAGATCAGCAAACACTTGGAATCATACAAAACTCCCTATCTCCAACAATCTTGAAGACACACTCTCATGTTCAAACCGCAAGAAATCTATGGGAAACTCTTCAGCTTGGATATGGAAGTTTATGGGAGAGCCTTCAAGTTGTTTATGACCAGGATAGGCTTCTGAGCTTACTACTGCGCCTGGATTCAACCCACAACAAGCTGATAAATTATTTCCTTAGAGAAGGAAAGATACCAGACTTAGGAGAAGCTGGTGGTCTTAGAAGTCAACCAAATGGATATGAGCTCAAGGAGTTTGAGCATCCAGTGATTCATGGAAGAACCATGTACTCAGCGCTCAGTAGTGACACCACTAGAGGAGAATGGTGGAGAAGTGAGACTGGCGCAACAAACCCTGATGCTCCAGCAACCAAAAGAGACCTTGATATGTTCATCACAGCTGCCCAATCCCTCATCTCATCCAAGAGGGCTGGTATATCATCTTCTGACTCTAAACCCATTATTATTGATTCAGGAGCTAGTCATCACATGATTAGTGATAGGAACTTGATTAGTGATATCCAGCCTGCTACTGGAAATGTTCTGATAGCTAATGGTGATAAGGTGAAGATAGAAGGGATAGGGAACCTTAGGTTGTTTGATAGGGAATCAACTGCCTTATATATGCCTAAGTTTACATCTAACCTGTTATCTGTGAGGAGAGCTACTGTTGATCTGAGTTGTCAGGTTGTCTTCAGACCAGATGAGGTTGAGTTTCAAGATTTAAAGACAGGGCAGATTATTGGAAGAGGTCACAGTCATCAGGAGCTGTATCATCTCCAAAAGACACAACTAGCTGAATCTTCCTCATGTTGCTTGGTCAGTACATCTGCTGGGGTTGAGAGCACTATATGGCATGCTAGGTTGGGACATCCGCACACTAGAGCACTCAATCTGATGCTTCCTGGAGTGGTGTTTAAAAATGATGAGTGTGAAGCATGCATCTTGGGGAAGCATTGCAAGACAGTATTCCCAAGGTCCAACACGATTTATGAGAAGTGTTTTGACCTGGTTCACTCTGATGTGTGGACTGCACCTTGTATGTCCAGAGAGAATCACAAGTACTTTGTTACCTTCATTGATGAGAAGTCCAAGTACACTTGGGTCACACTGATCCAGTCTAAGGACAGAGTCTTGGAAGCTTTCAAGAATTATCATTCTCATGTTACCAACCACTTCAGTGCTAAGGTGAAGATTCTCAGGTCAGATAATGGTGGAGAGTACACAAGTGGAGCTTTCAAGCAATTTTTATCTCAACAAGGGATTATTCATCAGACCAGCTGTCCTTATACTCCTCAGCAAAATGGAGTTGCTGAAAGGAAAAACAGGCATCTTATGGAGGTGGCTAGATCAATGATGTTCCACATGAGTGTTCCAAAGAGGTTCTGGAGTGATGCTGTGGTTTCTGCTTGTCATCTGATCAACAGAACCCCAACTAGAGTTCTCAATGACATATCTCCTTATGAAGTTCTCAACAAGAGCAAGCCATCTCTGGATCACATGCGGGTGTTTGGATGTATCTGTTTTGTATTGGTACCAGGAGGGCAGAGGAACAAGCTTGATGCAAGAAGCACAAAGGCAGTGTTCATTGGGTATTCTCCCCACCAGAAAGGCTACAAGTGTTATGTACCAGAGACCAGGAGGGTCTTAATCTCAAGAGATGTCAAGTTCATGGAGTCTAGGAGTTACTATGATGGGAAGAATTGGGAAGATTTGGAGAATCTATCCCAACCTACTTCAGATAGAGCTGATAGCCTCAGAAGAGTAATGGAGAGTCTTGGCATCAGTGTACCTATTAAGAGGATACCTGAAGTACAAGAGATAGTACCAGTGCAACCAGGATTAGTAAGTGATAATGGGGACACAGAAATCACTCACCTTGATCCTGAGGGGGACAATCAAGCTGAACAACATCAAGAGGATGTTTCAGCAAGTCATGATCAAGCTGAGCATCATGCGCAAGAGGAGCAAGATCACAGTACTCAAGAGGAGACAGTGGTAAGCTCAAGCCAGCAGAATAGTGGATCAGTGATACCTGAAGAAGGTACAACCTATTAGATGTCCCACATCGTTTAAACATGGGTCCTTGGGCAATATATATGTGATTAGGCAATCCTCCACTCTTGAGCTAGCTTTTGGGTGTGAGTTAGGCCCATCACTAATATGGTATCAGAGCCCATGGTGAAAGCCCAGCAGATGATTTCCCATATAAATAGTTGTCTACCTATGTAGCCTATAAAAATGGCCCATCTTGCTGTGGTATGTCCGAGATGTTGGGCTTGGGCTGTTTCCGTGTTGGACCGTTTCCCACCCACATCTCGAAAGGGGCTATTAGATGTCCCACATCGTTTAAACATGGTGTCCTTGGGCAATATATATGTGATTAGGCAATCCTCCACTCTTGAGCTAGCTTTTGGGTGTGAGTTAGGCCCATCACTAATACAACCCAACTAGAGCTAAGAAGAAGCTCTAGGATTAAACAACCAGCATCAAACTGGAAGAACAACCGAGTCTACTTCAACTCTCAAGCTGTAGCACATCCTATACAAGCAGTGTGCTCTCTAGCTCAATATCCTCAAGAGCATGTGGTGTTTATTGGGGAGTTGGATCAAGAGTACATCCCAAGGTCCTATGAAGAAGCTATGGAACTTGCTGAATGGAGAGAATCAGTGGGCAGTGAGACTAGTGCCATGATCATCAATGATACATGGTATGAAGCAGAGCTACCCAAAGGCAAGAGGGCAGTAACAAGCAGATGGATTTTACAATCAAATACAATGCTGATGGTACAATAGAGAGGCGTAAGACAAGGTTGGTAGCAAGAGGCTTCACTCAGACCTATGGAGAGGATTATCTAGACACATTTGCACCAGTAGCCAAGCTGCACACCATAAGGATAGTCCTATCCTTAGCAGTAAATCTAGAGTGGGATCTATGACAGATGGATGTGAAGAATGCCTTCTTACAAGGTGAGCTGGAGGATGAAGTATACATGAAGCCACCACCTGGTTTGGAGCATCTAGTGAAGCCTGGAAATGTCCTTAGACTGAAGAAAGCCATCTATGGATTGAAGCAATCTCCTAGAGCCTGGTATCACAAACTAAGCACCACGCTGAATGGAAGAGGTTTTGTGAAATCTCAGGCTGATCACACATTGTTCACACTGACCAGCAAGAAGGGAATCATTGTGATCTTGGTGTATGTGGATGATATCATCATCACTGGCAGTGATAAAGAGGGCATACTTGCAACTAAGGCATATCTCAAGTCATCATTTGATATCAAGGATTTGGGAGAGCTCAAATACTTCCTAGGCATTGAGATATGCAGATCCAAGGAAGGACTATTTCTATCTCAAAGAAAGTATACATTGGATCTACTAAAAGAGGCTGGTGATCTAGGAGGAAGAGCTGCAAAGACACCACTTGAAGATGGGTACAAAGTGATGCGTGAGGGGGAGATTGATAATCAACCATACACTGATGTCAAGCACTATAGAAGAATGGTTGGAAAGCTCATTTACCTCACCATAACCAGACCAGACGTGTGCTTTGCAGTCAACCAAGTAAGCCAACACATGCAAGCTCCAAAGATGCACCATTGGAATATGGTAGAGAGGATACTAAGGTACCTAAGAGAGGCACCAGGACAAGGAGTATGGATGGGATGCAACAAGAATACTGAGATAGTAGGCTATTGTGATGCTGATTGGGCAGGAGATAGAGTTGATAGGAGATCAACCACTGGTTACTGCACATTCATTGGAGGCAACTTGGTGACTTGGAAAAGCAAGAAGCAAAAGGTTGTGTCATGTTCCAGTGCTGAAGCTGAATATAGAGCCATGAGGAAGCTTACAAGCGAGTTGATTTGGATAAAGGGGTTGCTGAAAGACTTGGGAATTGAAGCTGCAACACCAATCACTATGCATTGTGATAATCAGGCTGCTATACACATTGCCAGCAACTCGGTCTTCCATGAAAGAACCAAACACATTGAAGTTGATTGCCATAAGGTGAGGCAAGCTGTTGAGCAGAAGATCATCCTCCCATGTTACACCAGAAGTGAAGACCAGCTAGCTGATATCTTCACCAAAGCTGCAAGTTCTAAAGTCTGCGAGTTCATTCATTCAAAGCTTGGACTTGTGGACTTTCATCTCAGTGATCCCCTTTCCATGAAGTGTTCTACTCTTTCCTTGATATGTTTTTGTCCCACTGGGTTTTGCATATCAAGGTTTTAATGAGGGAATGCTTCATGGTCTTCCAAGCTTGACTTGTTCCACATGGTCAAGCTTGAGGGGGAGTGTTGAGATGAAGCAATAAACATCTGAGTATTGACAAAGGAAGCAAGGAGATAATGATTAAGGAGAAGTAAAGAGAAGAGTGGTTCACAAGTTACCTCAGCTCACCAGAATCTACCTTGAGAAGCAAGGGAAGTTTAAACTCGCCAAGAAGAGAGTGGAGAGTGTCAAAGAGCCGTTTGTACTAGTCTGAGCAAAGAAGAGTATTCAAATGGGAAGATCACATGTTCTACTTAAGGTCTGGCAAGTTGGGGACCGTTGGAGGAGCTGTCACTATCACTCTTGGACAGAGTCCATTTATTTATCTTATTCTCTTTGTCCTGATCTTGCTTGCTGAGATTATAAATGTTGTATGTGCACATTCAGATTAATACAAGGAATTATTTTCTCTCCTTCTCTCTCTTTCAAACTCGTCACATATCTCTCTCTCTATCTCTCTCTTGTTCTTCATTACTCAACTTCTCCAGAAGCATATCTCTCTTTGATTCTTATATCTTATCAATTCTCACATAAGTATCTAAGAGAAGCACCAGGACAAGGAATCTGGATGGGGTGCAATAAGAGCACTGAGATAGTTGGATACTATGATGCTGATTGGCAGGAGATAGAGTTGATAGAGAGATTCAACTACTGGCTATTGCACTTTCATTGGAGGCAACTTTGGTGACTTGGAAAAGCAAGAAACAAAAGGTTGTGTCTTGTTCAAGTGCGAAGCTGAGTATAGGGCAATGAGGAAGCTGACAAGTGAGTTGATCTGGATCAAGGGGTTACTTAAGGATTTGGGAATTGAGTTCACAACACCTATCCACCATGCATTGTGACAACCAGGCTGCTATACACATTGCCAGCAAACTCTGTCTTCCACGAGAGAACCAAGCACATTGAAGTTGATTGTCACAAGTCAGGCAAAGCAGTTGAGCAGAAGGTTATACTCCCATGCTACACCAGAAGTGAGGATCAGTTGCAGATATCTTCACCAAGGCTGCAAGTTCTAAAGTCTGCGATTCAACCATTCAGGCTTGGACTTGTGATCTTTCATCTCAGTGATCCCCTCGTCATGAAGTGTTCTACTCTTTCCTTGGTGTGTTTTTGTCCCCACTGGGTTTTGCACATCAAGGTTTTAATGAGGGAATGCTTCATGATCTTCCAAGCTTGACTTGTTCACATGGTCAAGCTTGAGGGGGAGTGTTGAGATGAAGCATCATGAGTAAAGAGAAACCAGATCAAGCATAAAAAGCAAAAGGATCACAAGTACTTGTGAATTCAAGTCTGTCCGTACAGCTAACCTAGCTTGGAGCATAAGGTAGCATAGTTGGATATTCAAATAATGTGAAGACTTAAGAGATGAGAGAGGAGAAGAAGAAACTCGCCAAGTAAAAGAAATGTGTTGGCAAGTTTGAAGATAAGTCACGGGTGAGATTAAGGAGAGAGTGGTTCCCAACCGTTGGGACCTGTCCCTTTTCACTCTGCCCACTTGCTCACCTCTGTCCATCGCCAAGCTTGTTTAGTATTGTTGCAAGTTCTTTGTTTATTGATTATCCAGAGATTTTCTTCTCTTTTATTATACTCATTGTATGCAAACCATTTTGAGTATCAAGGAAATATGTCTTTCATTTCTTTGTCTCTCAATCTCGCTACTCTCTCTCACTTCATCTTCCATTACTTCTATTCTTATCAATTCTTTCAGAAAGATATTTGCCATATGTCCGAACAGGCTAATCTGGAATCATCTGGATATAAAGTGGGATATCTTCTTTACTCACAACTCCTGTGAGATTTATCCAACTTCCTGGTTATTCTCCACTGATTAGTGGTTCCCAATCAAGCTTCTTATATATTGGTTCATCCTGGTTTGATAAGAATCATGAAGATATTGACATATGTCCGAACAGGCTAATCTGGAATCATCTGGATAGAAAGTGGGATATCTTCTTACTCACAACTCCTATGAGATTTATTCAACTTCCTGGTTATTCTCCACTGATTAGTGGTTCCAAATAAAGCTTCTTAGATCGTGGGTTCATCCTGGTTTGATAAGATCATGAAGATATTGCCATATGTCCGAACAGGCTAATCTGGAATCATCTGGATAGAAAGTGGGATATCTTCTTACTCACAACTCCTATGAGATTTATTCAACTTCCTGGTTATTCTCCACTGATTAGTGGTTCCAAATAAAGCTTCTTAGATCGTGGTTCATCGTGGTTTGATAAGAATCATGAAGATATTGCCATATGTCCGAACAGGCCAATCTGGAATCATCTGGATAGAAAGTGGGATATCTTCTTACTCACAACTCCTATGAGATTTATTCAACTTCCTGGTTATTCTCCACTGATTAGTGGTTCCAAATAAAGCTTCTTAGATCGTGGTTCATCCTGGTTTGATAAGAATCATGAAGTTATTGCCATATGTCCAAACAGGCTAATCTGGAATCATCTGGATTGAAAGTGGGATATCTTCTTACTCACAACTCCTATGAGATTTATTCAACTTCCTGGTTATTCTCCACTGATTAGTGGTTCCAAATAAAGCTTCTTAGATCGTGGTTCATCCTGGTTTGATAAGAATCATGAAGATATTGCCATATGTCCGAACAGGCTAATCTGGAATCATCTGGATAGAAAGTGGGATATCTTCTTACTCACAACTCCTGTGAGATTTATTCAACTTCCTGGTTATTCTCCACTGATTAGTGGTTCCCAATAAAGCTTCTTATATATTGGTTCAACCTGGTTTGATAAGAATCATGAAGATATTGCCATATGTCCGAACAGGCTAATCTGGAATCATCTGGATAGAAAGTGGGATATCTTCTTACTCACAACTCCTATGAGATTTATTCAACTTCCTGGTTATTCTCCACTGATTATTGGTTCCAAATAAAGCTTCTTAGATCGCGGTTCATCCTGGTTTGATAAGAATCATGAAGATAATGACATATGTCCGAACAGGCAAATCTAGGAATCATCTGGATAGAAGGTGGGATATCTTCTTGCTCACAACACTTATGAGATTTATTCAACTTCCTGGTTATTCTCCACTGATTAGTGGTTCCAAATAAAGCTTCTTTAGATCGTGGTCCTGGTTTGATAAGAATCATGAAGATATTGCCATATGTCCGAACAGGCTAATCTGGAATCATCTGGATAGAAAGTGGGATATCTTCTTACTCACAACTCCTATGAGATTTATTCAACTTCCTGGTTATTCTCCACTGATTAGTGGTTCCAAATAAAGCTTCTTAGATCGTGGTTCATCCTGGTTTGATAAGAATCATGAAGATATTGCCATATGTTCGAACAGGCTAATCTGGAATCATCTGGATAGAAAGTGGGATATCTTCTTACTAACAACTCCTATGAGATTTATTCAACTTCCTGGTTATTCTCCACTGATTAGTGGTTCCAAATAAAGCTTCTTAGATATTGGTTCATCCTGGTTTGATAAGAATCATGAAGATATTGCCATATGTCCGAACAGGCTAATCTGGAATCATCTGGATAGAAAGATGGATATCTTCTTACTCACAACTCCTATGAGATTTATTCAACTTCCTGGTTATTCTCCACTGATTAGTGGTTCCAAATAAAGCTTCTTAGATCGTGGTTCACCTGGTTGATAAGAATCATGAAGATATTGCCATATGTCCGAACAGGCTAATCTGGAATCATCTGGATAGAAAGTGGGATATCTTCTTACTCACAACTCCTATGAGATTATTCAACTTCCTGGTTATTCTCCACTGATTAGTGGTTCCAAATAAAGCTTCTTAGATCGTGGTTCATCCTGGTTTGATAAGAATCATGAAGATATTGCCATATGTCCGAACAGGCTAATCTGGAATCATCTCGATAGAAAGTGGGATATCTTCTTACTCACAACTCCTGTGAGATTTATTCAACTTCCTGGTTATTCTCCCACTGATTAGTGGTTCCAATCAAGCTTCTTATATATTTGGTTCATCCTGGTTTGATAAGAATCATGAAGATATTGACAATATGTCCGAACAGGCTAATCTGGAATCATCTGGATAGAAAGATGGATATCTTCTTACTCACAACTCCTATGAGATTTATTCAACTTCCTGGTTATTCTCCACTGATTAGTGGTTCCAAATAAAGCTTCTTAGATCGTGGTTCATCCTGGTTTGATAAGAATCATGAAGATATTGCCATATGTCCGAACAGGCCTAATCTGGGAATCATCTGGATAGAAAGTGGGATATCTTCTTACTCACAACTCCTATGAGATTTATTCAACTTCCTGGTTATTCTCCACTGATTAGTGGTTCCAAATAAAGCTTCTTAGATCGTGGTTCATCCTGGTTTGATAAGAATCATGAAGATAATGGCATATGTCCGAACAGGCAAATCTGGAATCATCTGGATAGAAGGTGGGATATCTTCTTGCTCACAACACTTATGAGATTTATTCAACTTCCTGGTTATTCTCCACTGATTAGTGGTTCCAAATAAAGCTTCTTAGATCGTGGTTCATCCTGGTTTGATAAGAATCATGAAGATATTGCCATATGTCCGAACAGGCTAATCTGGAAATCATCTGGATAGAAAGTGGGATATCTTCTTACTAACAACTACTATGAGATTTATTCAACTTCCTGGTTATTCTCCACTGATTAGTGGTTCCCAATCAAGCTTCTTAGATCGTGGTTCATCCTGGTTTGATAAGAATCATGAAGATATTGCCATATGTCCGAACAGGCTAATCTGGAATCATCTGGATAGAAAGTGGGATATCTTCTTACTCACAACTCCTATGAGATTTATTCAACTTCCTGGTTATTCTCCACTGATTATTGGTTCCAAATAAAGCTTCTTAGATCGTGGTTCATCCTGGTTTGATAAGAATCATGAAGATAATGCCATATGTCCGAACAGGCTAATCTGGAATCATCTGGATAGAAGGTGGGATATCTTCTTGCTCACAACACTTATGAGATTTATTCAACTTCCTGGTTATTCTCCACTGATTAGTGGTTCCAAATAAAGCTTCTTAGATCGTGGTTCATCCTGGTTTGATAAGAATCATGAAGATATTGCCATATGTCCGAACAGGCTAATCTAAATCATCTGGATATAAAGTGGGATATCTTCTTACTCACAACTCCTATGAGATTTATTCAACTTCCTGGTTATTTCTCCACTGATTAGTGGTTCCAAATAAAGCTTCTTAGATCGTGGTTCATCCTGGTTTGATAAGAATCATGAAGATATTGCCATATGTCCGAACAGGCTAATCTGGAATCATCTGGATAGAAAGTGGGATATCTTCTTACTCACAACTCCTATGAGATTTATTCAACTTCCTGGTTATTCTCCACTGATTAGTGGTTCCAAATAAAGCTTCTTAGATCGTGGTTCATCCTGGTGTTTGATAAGAATCATGAAGATAATGGCATATGTCCGAACAGGCTAATCTGGAATCATCTGGATAGAAAGGTGGGATATCTTCTTGCTCACAACACTTATGAGATTTATTCAACTTCCTGGTTATTCTCCACTGATTAGTGGTTCCAAATAAAGCTTCTTTAGTGTTGAGATGAAGCAATAACATCTGAGTATTGACAAAGGAAGCAAGGAGCTATGTTAATCAGGAGAAGTAAGAGAAGAAGAGTGTCACAAGTTACCTCAGCTCACCAGAATCTACCTTGAGAAGCAAGGGAAGTTTAAACTCCCAAGAAGAGAGTGGAGAGTGTCAAAGAGCCGTTTTTACTAGTCTGAGCAGAAGAAGAGTATTCAAATGGGAAGATCACATGTTCTACTTAAGGTCCTGCAAGTTGGGGACCGCTGGAGGAGCTGTCACTTCACTCTTGGACAGAGTCCATTATTTATCTTATTTCTCTTTGTCCTGATCTTCTGTGCTGGGAGATTATAAATGTTGTATGTGCACATTCAGATTAATACAAGAATTATTTTCTCTCCTTCTCTCTCTTTCAAACTCGTCACATATCTCTCTCTCTATCTCTCTCTTGTTCTTCATTACTCAACTTCTCAAGGCATTATCTCTCTTTGATTCTTATATCTTATCAATTCTCACATGGCATCAGAGCCTCAAGCTCTTGAAACCTGATTTACTTCCGCAAATTCTCTAGTTTTTATTTCTATTTTTGGCAAAGTTTCATACTGTTCTTTGGTGTGTTCTTCATTTTCCTTCCAGATTTTGCAAAAAATAGCAAAGTTCATCTAATCTCTGATTCTCACTCTCTGTATACCTTTGAAGTCTTTTCCACTGGATACTAGCTGTTGATTGATGTTATCCAGCTGCTCATGATGGAAAAAATCAGAGATTTATATTCTATAACCCTAGAGGGGTCTAATTATCTGATATGGTCAAGAGTGGCAGAATTCACCTTGGGGGTCATGGACTTTGGGACAGCCACATCATGGAGGCTGGAACTTCAAAGAAGATGACTCAAGAGGAGATTAGTTCACACGCCCTGAAGCATGACAACAAGTGGGTTCAAGAAGATCCAGCAAACACTTGGAATCACATACAAAACTCCTATCTCCAACAATCTTGAAGGCACACTCTCATGTTCAAACCGCCAGAAATCTATGGGAAACTCTTCAGCTTTGGATATGGAAGTTTATGGTGAGAGCCTTCAAGTTGTTTATTGAGCAGGATAGGCTTCTGCGCTACTACTGCGCCTGGAATTCAACCCACAACAAGTGATAAATTATTTCCTTAGAGAAGGAAAGATACCAGACTTAGGAGAAGCTGGTGGTCTTAGAAGTCAACCAAAATGGATATGAGCTCAAGGAGTTTGAGCATCCAGTGATTCATGGAAGAACCATGTACTCAGCGCTCAGTAGTGACACCACTAGAGGAGAATGGTGGAGAAGTGAGACTGGCGCAACAAACCCTGATGCTCCAGCAACCCAAAAGAGACCTTGATACCTGTCATCACAGCTGCCCAATCCCTCACTCTCATCCAAGAGGGCTGGTATATCATCTTCTGACTCTAAACCCATTATTATGATTCAGGAGCTAGTCATCACATGATTAGTGATAGGAACTTGATTAGTGATATCCAGCCTGCTACTGGAAATGTTCTGATAGCTAATTGGTGATAAGGTGAAGATAGAAGGGATAGGGAACCTTAGGTTGTTTGATAGGAATCAACTGCCTTATATATGCCTAAGTTTACATCTAACCTGTTATCTGTGAGG
>NW_026616814.1:0-21659 GCF_000801105.2 Raphanus sativus | reverse complement strand
ATGTAAAAGGATCACATCTCTCTCCTGACATGCACGAACCAAATAAAGTAACTAAATATGTTTTTCTTTTTTTTTGACAAAAAAGTACTATATGTTTTAAACACATTTCGTTAAAAGATAGAAACCTCACTTTGACCACAACCTTTCTCTATATAATCCTTTTAGTCTCCTCCTCTCTCATCAAATCACACGATTCAAAAGCTAGAACAAACCTTTCAATAGTAACATCTCTCTCTCAAAACTCCCCACAAAATGGCAGAAACAGCAATATCAACGCTATTGAAACGCAAAGAGACGAGCAAGAAACAGAAACCAAGCCCGCGAAGATTCAAAAGACAAAAGGCTTCTTCATCTTCTACCTCGTACAATGAAGTTCAATGTCTCTTAGATAATGTAGAAGCACAGAATGAAGCAGACAGTGAACTAACTTCCCTAATCACACACACTTCAGCAAGAAATCTCAACCGAGAGCAAAACGCTGCTGTTTTTGAGAATCCTCCCTCTCTCTTATTCTTCTCGCTCCTCTTCGTCGTCTTCGTGCGTTCCAAAGGAAGAAGAATACGAAATCGACAAAGAGAAAGAGAGAGTGATGAAGCATCTTTTAGAAGCTTCCGACGACGAACTCGGGATACCTAACACTAAAACTGAGAGGAGTAATTATGAGATAGTTAACAGTGAGACTAATCAGGATTACATAAATGGGTTTAGTTTATTAGATGGGTTTGGTGATGGGCTTTGGAGCTTGAGGATGAAGTTGCTAACTATTATATCGTTGCTGCAGTCTCAACTGTTCATGTAAATGTCCAAAAGAGAAAAATAGGGAAGCATAAAAAGAGATGTTGGGTAGAAATAGAAAGGAAATTAAAGAAGGATATATGATGAAGAATAGAAAAAGAGAAGAGCTGAATATTTTCTTTTATTTTTCATCATTGCATTTTTTTTATTTTCCTTCCATGTGAATTTGACAGGTCTTCTTTGATTCTTTTAGCTCTTTCTTTAGTTGGTTCATAACATTTCTAAGGGGACTAATGATAATGATACTTTGTTGTTTCTATCTTAAAATTGTTTGTTACGTTATTAAAAGACATCGACCCATCTAACCTATTAAAACTGAAGTACAAGTTGGAAATAACCCTAAATTTTTTTCAATAATTACATACCTATGCTTAGATTATTTTTTTTAATAAAAAATCAAAATAAAACAAACTGTTGAGTCATTAATTTTCATGGAGTTAATATAGGAAACCAATTAAACAGTTATACCAAAAAAAGCTAATATAGGAAACTATTATTCTCGAGAGTATTTACCAAACCAATTAAACACATTTATACCAAAATAATAGAATTGTTCACTGATCCAACTTAACTTCAGGAAACTATTTTTTTCGACAGTATTTACCAAACCTCATGATTAATTGGTTTACACCCTTATAAAAATTAACACCAAATGTCCACCCACGTAACTCTTCTTTTTCACAAATATATGTTTTGCATTTTAAAAATGTTTATCAAATTTATTATTCTTTATATGTGTTTAAAAGCATTAAATAGATATACAACTCAAATTTTAGGTTACCCATATTATAAAATATCCTCCACGCATTTTTCAAAATCATAACTAATAATTTTATTGTTACAAAATTTTGCTATTTATTTAAAATCATAAATAACAACATAATCAGTTTTTATGACAAAAATATTTAAAAATATTCCATATTTATTAAAACTCAATCATTTGTTAGTTAAATCATAATCTTTCTATATATTTGGACTAAACTATTTTCAATAATCTATGCTATCTTTTTCTGACAACTCTATGCTATCAATATTCTAAATGAAACCATATACGATAGATTAGCATTTAGATAATACATCTATAATCTAGCTAAACAAAAAATATTATATTCACAGTAATATCATCAATACTATTGATTTATGCAGACAACTAAATATAGGAAACATAGACCTCAACTATTTCAACTGATTCATTACATATGTTATAACATTTATACAAAAAATACTTATAAAAACGTAAAAGTAAATATCCGTGAGATCTCACGGATCAACCACAACATATATGTTTAACTTATAAATATATGAATATCATTTATATAAAACAAAAATTAACTTACAAATTAAAAATAAATACCGCTCGGACGAGCGGGTCAAGCTCTAATTAACAATTATAATTGAAATAATTAAGTAAGAATACAATCATATTCAAGTGGCCTTTACCGGTCCCATTTCGGACCCCATTGTGTTCCATGACTTCATCTCGTTCTTCAAAGAAATTCCTCCAAATATTCGTGTTAAGTTTTTAATAATTCTGTTTTTACATAAGCATTTAATAAGTTCATTGATCACCTACCATGTGGTATGTATAAAGATCTCCACATTATGAATAAAAATAAAATTTATTAATTTTCTTGATAGCTTTTACATTTATATGTAAAACGAAAACATCTATTATGTTCGTTGTACCTTAACTTTGCTGATAATTATATATAACGCTACATCTACTATTTGGCGTACATCAGTTGTCACGTGTTTCGGATTTTAGTATTTGGCGATAGTGCATCAAATAGAGGATCATTTCTCCCAAAAATAAAATTTGCTCAATGAAATCTATTCAATTTGAACGAAGATTGAAGCATGTTGGGAAAATCTCACCACACAAATTCACTGAAGCACTTTCTGATGCACTTGTCGTAGTACGTTAGAAAGTATGATTTGTAGATCTATGGAGAACAGAAGAAGAACACGGAAAAACATAGAAGATAGACACCAGTATTGATATCCAGGGTTCACCTAAACGTGGTTACGTCCCTGGGGCCTGGCAATGAGGCAATTCACTATATCTCAAGTACAAAGACATAGCACCTCTCTCTCTCTCTCACAAGCCACAAGCCGGCTTGCTTGGTCATTTTTGGACCTTTCGGACCTTGCCCAGGTTAAGAGAAGAGTGCACACGAGCTCCTCTTATATAGTAGGAGTTTATTACATTAACCTAGTTGGATTAGGACATTCACCCCTTTCCATAAACCTATTAGGAAATATTCCAAAATACTTACACTTCCATATCTCCATGAAAGTAATATTTCCAGGAACCTATCACCTGAATAAAGTGATATTTCCTTTCCTAATATGAGTCCTTGTCTTAGTTTAAGTTATGCGATCTTGTTTGATTTCCATCACCAACCTGACGAAGTCCTGAAGTATTCGCTGACGTAGTTCCGAGGTAGTCTCTGACGTAGTCTCGAATCCCAACAAACTCCACCTTGATGACATCAAACATGATCCACTACTTAGGTTAAGCAAACTCGTGCTTTGCCAGATGAAGTCGATGCTCCTCGACCATCCCAAGAAATTTAACAGCTTTCTCAAACTCAGGAACCACCTTGGTTACAATATCAGCAGGATCCCTTGAAGTATTAACTTCTACACACTTGCATCACCTTGAGCGATATCCTTGATGAAGTACACCTTCTCTGACGTGCTTAGCCTTCTCACGATCCACATTGTTCTTTACTGGAAACAATGAACGTTGAGAGTCACACGATATCACCACCGTGTCTTGCTTGAATCCAAGCTCTTACACTAAGTCACTTTTAACCACATTCCTTCTATGACACCTCCTACCAGCGCCACTACTATGACACCTCCAACCAGCGCCATACACTCTGCTTTAGTCGTTGACAGAGTCACTACAGTTTGTAGTCTTGATCTCCAGCTGATTGTATTCCCACCAGCCTTGTAAACATAATTCGAGATCAACAATCTTTTGTCCAAAACAGGAGGCAAATATCCGAATCACAAAATCCTTCAACTATAAACACTTCATTCTTCTCTGAAGCATAGTCTGATCTTGTGTTCCCGTGAAGTATCTCAACTCCCACGCAGTCCAATGAACCATTCTAGGCTTACTCATAAACCTTCTAACCAACCCATATAATAGATCACTCCTTGTACATGGAATATCATCCATTCATCTCTGCTTCATCATCTACTACAGCAGACGCTCAGAAGTGTACACCAGCAGGTGTTGACACACTCCTCTTATGAAGTAGAGACACGTGATCTTCTCTTCCATCAAGCTGAAATCCTTCTGGTTGCTTCATGTAAATCCATTCTTCAAATACTCCATGAAGAAAGGCTGGTTTACACCAAGTTGCTCAAAGTCAAAGTTCTATGTAGCATAAAACCTCACAGATACATGTCTCACGATGGGTGAAAACACATCTTGATAATCAATTCCCTTTCTCTGAGAATATCCCTTTGCAACTTAACCAAACCTCGAATCCAGGCTTCTCAACACCAGTTGTACCAGACTCCAATTTAACACATCCACTTGCAGCCAATCGCTTCACGCTTCTCAGGCCTTCTCACAAGCTTTTAGGTTTGGTTCTTATCCAGTGAAGTCATCTCTTCACCCCCATGATTCATCCCATTGACCAATTATTTTTGCTGCTTATCGCTCCATGATTGTCTCGAGGTTCTTCAACACATACCTCATCAGCTACATATAGCATAAAACCTGTTACATCCTTGGATTCAGAGTACTGTGCAGGTGGCACTGTTCTTCTTCATACTCTGTCCATTCCTAACTGACATCCTTCAAGACTTTCACCTTGCTCAACATCTGCATCAACAGCTATGTCAGCTGTTTTCGTCAACAGCTCCACCTGAAGTCTCAACTTCCGGTCTGATGCAGCGTCACCTTGTTCAACATCTACGTCAGCAACTATATCAGCCGTTTCGTCAACAGCTCCACCTGAAGTCTCAACTTCTGGTCTGACGTAGTGTCCTCATCAATAATATAAAACCGTGGATTACAGTATTATAACCACCCTCCTAAAACAAGGACCACCTAAACCAGTGATTCTTCAACCTTCCAGCAAAAATACTCAATACCCATCTTGCACCGCCGTCTGTACCAACGGAACACGCCGCTTAACTCCCTTGGTTAAGAAGACTTTCGACAACAAGATCACGTGGTACCATTCGCAAGGTCACCTTGAGGATAACATCCACACCAGACTTGAAGTTACATTTGGAGATCCACACACAAAACCGCATGTACATACCTGAGAGCTTTACATGTATCATGTTTCCCAAAACTCTCACAGAACTCCAAAACTCCAATCGTCCTCCTTATCGATCACCCCCTTCTAGGGCAAGAATCTGTAGATTCTTCATACTCATGTGCTCAAGACGTCTATGCCACAAGACTGTATCATCCATAGATGGTTTCTTTCTGCCACTGCTATATATTTCACCTGATGCAGTTTCTCCATCTAACAGGTACAATGACTGAGACACAGTTCCTTGAAGAGCTAGCTTACCATGCTTGTAAAACTTAGTCTTCCCACGTCTGTCACTATGCTCAAAGCTTAATAAACCGAGATTCCAGTGTCTTAACCGAGCCTCCATAAGCTTTGTTGATTGTACGAATCCATTGCACTCCTACCGCGCAAACATTACCAAGAAGTACTTTCCTTGAAGTCAGCTCTTGAACCATGTGAAAACAATCCCTCCTACACGTCCTGTAGTAAGAACATCCAGAACCAATCACCCACTTATCATGACGCTGCGTATCTGTTACCGATAGTGCATCACCCTCTGGACCAGGATCTATCACACCCACTACTTCAGCTTCTTTGTCATACTTCTTCTTTGTAACATAACAGTTATTCCTGGTGTTCCCCTGCTTCTCGCAGAACCAGCAGGTAATTCTAGATCCTGAGCTTGATCTAGAACCGACCATATCAATCCTCACAAGATCTTTTTCTCAGACTCGCCTCTAGCATAATATCCTTCACCATCATCATGTGAAACCCTAGAGGTTTAAAGATCTTGATCTTTAGACCTTGCAGCACCGTCACCTCTTACAACGACAAAACATCCTTGCCGTACTTAAGCGTTTCCTTGAGAGAGCCGAACTGTGAAGGTAGCAGATTCAAATAACAGAATCGTCTTTGCACCTCCTCTGACACAGTTACATTCACGCTTGACAGGTAAGACACCATCTTCCAGAAGCCATTGATCTTCTCATACTCCGAGTATCAACCATCTTGAAGATATATGATATGTGATGCAAGTGAATTATATCCAGTAGAGTCTTGGAAAGAAATAACATCTCCAGCATAGACCATGAAGAAGCCGTTGAAGTACACAACTCGTTCTTCCTTAACACATGATCTCCCACACTGAGACTGATCAGATTCATCACCGTCTCTGATCTTCCAAGCCTTCCAGCTTCCTCTTTCACCAACCGCTCCCTGTAAACATCCTCGTCTTCATCTTTCTTCATCGCTGAGACAGAAGGTGACCCGGACTCTTCTACTACATCCTTTAAACAAGGACAGACAGATGCGTAAGCATCCTCTTCTTCCACAATGAGAAATCTCCCTTCCCATCGAACCGCTCCACCTCAATTCTTACTTTAGTAGACATTGAGAACACCACCTAAAGCTCTGATACCACTTTGTTGGGAAAACTCACCACACAAACTCACTGAAGCACTTTCTGATGCACTTGTCGTAGTACGTTAGAAAGTATGAATTTGTAGATCTATGGAGAACAGAAGAAGAACACGGAATAAACATAGAAGATAGACACCAGTATTGATATCCCAGGGTTCACCTAAACGTGGTTACGTCCCTGGGGCCTGGCAATGAGGCAATTCACTATAATCTCAAGTACAAAGACATAGCACCTCTCTCTCTCTCTCACAAGCCACAAGCCGGCTTGCTTGGTCACTTTTGGACCTTTCGGACCTTGCCAGGTTATAGAGAAGAGTGCACACGAGCTCCTCTTATATAGTAGGAGTTTATTACATTAACCTAGTTGGATTAGGACATTCACCCCTTTCCATAAACCTATTAGGAAATATTCCAAAATACTTACAACTTCCATATCTCCATGAAAGTAATATTTCCAGGAACCTATCACCTTGAATAAAGTGATATTTCCTTTTCCTAATATGATGTCCTTGTCTTGGTTTAAGTTATGCGATCTTGTTTGATTTCCATCACCAAATCCTGACGAAGTCTCTGAAGTATTTGCTGACGTAGTTCCTGAGGTAGTCTCTGAAGTAGTCTCGAATCCCAACAAAGCATGATTTAAATTTATTTGAAATAGAAGAAAATAACAAACATATCAACCTAAACTTTTTTGGCTTTTGTTAAGTTAATAGTTAATACTATGAAATTTTGGTCGATGCATCTGAGCATCCCTACCTTATTAGTGGAAGAGCTTATATCAACCAAGTTCTATATCTTGTTTTTAGCGACTCTAGCTCTCTACACAAGTTTTTATTATCTTTACACAAAAGAAATTAAAAGGAATTTATAAGTGAATAACTAAAAACTTTCTCTTTTACAAAAAAATATTTAAAACTTCGCTGCCGTTATGACAACTGCAAGCTTTACCACAATCTTACTGAAAACTGCATAGAACCACAATTAAAAAAAAAGGGTCTAGTGTTACAAAAAAAAAACGAAAAAAAAGTCCAAAGAAACATGTCCATCAAGACTGAAAACAACTCGCCTTGATCATCAATAATCTTTAAAAGGTTGATTAGTAGTAAAATAGTAAAATAGTTGATTTTACCACAAATACTTTATTTAATTTTAGAAATTTGACTTTCACATTATTTTTATTATATTATTTAGTTTATATAGAATATGTTAAATAATTTGTATTTGATTTTTAAAAAACTGCGTGAAAGTAATCGGTTTTTCTTGTAAAGTATTACGTTGTTGAAACAATCAACGCTTATAAAGTCCATGCATGCTTATATATTCGATTTCGATCAAAGGCGACAATTTTGAAAAGTTGGATTGTATTATATAGTTTAGATCTAAATCAAAGAAGGGGAATATCAACTTGACTTTGGCTTTGAAGCTGTCGTTTGTGACTTTGGCATAAACCAAACAAGTATTTAATGTGAACTGAAGCAGGCTTTGCATTTATAAAATAATATCTGAAACTAAAATGTATGGCGTTTTTCATTTTGGCCTTAACCGGCTAATTAGGTGTAGATATATTTTTTGGGTTGGAATTAGATGATTATTTGCAAAATCTAAAACTACGTGGTTTCTTTTCTTGAAACAATTAGAATCTTCTAGACTATATTTGAGAAGTGATTTTTTAAATTTTGCTTACATGTCATCTCTACAAAGACTCTCACCAAAAAAATTATGACATGGCACACTTTAATAGATGACATGGCTTGTAAATAAGATGATATGGCTTGTGAATACCTAAATCCCTAAAATTATTTCTAGAATATAACATGGCACACTTTAAAATATGACATGGCTCATGTTTAACGTGATTAGGCAAAATCAAACCTCGGAACCCTAATATGTTTACTCGTGATTACATCTATATAATCATCATATGTTTGACGGACAAGAAAACCTATTCAACAGAGACTAAATAGTTTAAAATTGCCAAAGTATTTCTTGCACCCTGTTCTATTGAAGTTATTTGATACACATGGCCAACACATGAAAAGTTTGACTACAAGATACAGTAAGTTCACGTTTCAACATGTTTCAACGCTGCATCAAATTTTTTTAACTAAATAATCATTTTATTTTATAAAGAAGTTTAGGGCTGGGCATCAGTACTCGATACCCGCCTTATACTTGTGACTTGATCCGTATTCGCCTTGAAAAGGCAAGTACTTGACATTGGCAAGGCAAGTAAGAAGGCAAAGAAGTTCACTACTTGCAAGAACAAGGCAAGTATCAAGGATCGTTAAGGTTTTTGGTATTTGCCTCGTTACTCGTTACTTGCTATATAAATAATATTTTTACTTACAAAATAATATTTGTCTTTCATTTTTACTACAATAATATCAATATTATCTTAATATACTAGACAACCTGTTATTGGATAAGATAATAAAACTCATTTTTCTTTAAAAGAATCAAAAATCCACATTTACCGTTAGTTTTGCCAATATATAGAGCATCAAAATAAAAAGGAGCATAAAAAAACGAGAAAATGAGTTTTATGTGGGTTTTTAATATTTCAAACGTTTATTTTCATTTTTGTCTACTTCTTCGAGAGCTCATATGATTTTTAGATGTTAAATTTGAAATATGTGTATCTTTTTGTATGTAATTGTATGTTTATCTTACAAGTAATGAGAGACAATTATTTAATTTGGCAAGTAACAAGGCAAATCAAATAATTTGCAAGTATCAATTTTTTTTTGCAAGTACTTGGTAAGACAAGTACCCGTTACAAGCAAGTCAAATACAAGTAATAAATGGAATTACTTGAACAAGTCAAGTCAAATAACAAGTATCCAAAAATTGGCAAGTAATTGCCCCGCGCCCAGGAGTGAAGAAGTTATGCACATAGCATAATGAGACATCTTCAAAGCATAGAAACATCAGAATCTTATGTGTTGATGGAAGAAAGACTCTCACAAAAAAAAACAAGTTACATCATGAATTTTATTCGAAAACGAAGTGAAGTTGTATGAATATAACAATATTATTATGAGAGAAGACCATTTTGTCAATCTCCTTGATGATTAAGATAAATCCAAATTTTTGGTATGGATAGAGAATAACAAGTTACATCATGAAGCAAAAAATTTAGAGATGTATGAGTTTCCAAAAATGTATTAGTTACCTATGTATGTAACTTTCTAATGCTTTTCGCTTCATTTTCTAATATTTTTTTAAATAAACCATAATTTGATAATATTATGAAAATATATGCACATTTAAATGATAAGTAAAATTATTTTGATTTTACTTAACTATAATAAAAATAATTATAGTTAGTTTGAATTTGAAAAAATGTATATAACTCAATATATTCACAACATGAGTGACTCGAATAATCCAACTTATATCTAAAATCATATATTTAACAACAACAACAATATATAATTTAATGATAATAATTTATTTTCTTAATGTAATTATAGAATGACTCAAAACATATTTACAAATGAAAATAAAATATTAACCAACTGTTACAATTTAGTTATTTGTAAAATTTATATATATGCATGAGACTATAGAGTATTACTATTAATATTTTATGTAATTTAGAATAAATACACTTTAGTTTGTTATTTATTTATTATAAGCAAAATATATCTTAAGTTATATATAATCTTCCTCAAATATATTTACATATCTAAGACAACAACCAACGTAAATGCAAATAAGAAAATTATCATAATTTTAATATGTTTGATATAAAAATATATAATGAATTTAGAGAAATAGGTGCAATCCAATATACTCAAATGATAACTAAATCGACTGTAAAAACAACAAAATATACTAAATATAACATATTTAATAATACGTCTAATTAAAGTAATATAATATTATAATATAAATTATGCATAAAATTATAATTAATTTTAAATTAAAAGTAAATAACAATTAATTATATAGTATATTTATTTTATAAATATTTATCCGTGCATGAGCACGGAAAAATCACCTAGTAATATCATAAAATAGCATATATTGTCGGGTAAATAAATATGATAATTGGTAGGAACAAAGCGAGGTTTAGAATTCTTTTAGAAAAGCAATAATTGAACAAACTTATTCGTTATTTCCTATAAATCATTTTGCAATTGATAGGATAGAACTTTACCATCTAGTACTATTTAAGACTTCAGATATTTCTTCGGATTCAAATCTTTTGGGGATTTTAAATTATTCTTCAATTGAAATGTAACCTTTGGATCATATGAGATAATATTTAAAATTATTATTGATGACTAAATTTAAAAATTTATCGAAGAATTAAATAGTTCTTCATCTTTATTGGATAATAGGAGAAAAAGAGAAGCCTGTATGTGAAGATATGAAGTAGAAAAAGATGGAGTCGGATGATTATCAAAGTTAATATGAAAGGTGTCTCATGTTTTGGATAGAGATTACAACAAGCATGTTATACGAGAATGTATGGAATAGATAACGATATAACAGATGGATCGTACTTTTTGATTTCTTAAGTGATAAAAGGTTTTGGATCACAATGGATGATAGCTGAACACAAGATTATATAAGACCGAAAAAAACAATAGAAAAATTAGCGAATCAATCTATCTTGCAAAATGAGTTAGAAAGCATCATGTTATTAACTTTTATCATCATGTTCAGCTTAAAAATGTATTTGTTGTATGTATGAAATCTGATACTTTGTTAATCTTCTGTTGATATTAATAAAACCAAAGTGTTATAAAAAAAGATATAACATGAGCAAAAAATATTCCATAAGCCTAAGAACTAATATTCGTTGGCCCAAAGAGGCATCAGACGCATATGGGCCAACAACGATATTTTATACTCCTTTTGCTTTGGTATGATTCTATAATAATGGGAATGCTTTTAGTTCACACAAAAATCACAGATACGTATACCATCATCTGTAACGATGAGAAATGGTGAAAGCTGAAAAACAGTGTGTATGAATAGTTTGGTTTTATGAGGAAGTAATGTTCTAACCTATACTTTTGAAGATGTGACTCGAGTAGAATCAATGACAAATCACAAAAAAAAAGAGGTTCGAAGTTTGGTCCAGTCTTCAATGTTCGATACTTTCTTTATTCTTATCTTCAGTGGAATCCAATTCTTTAACACCACTAAATCCAAGTTCAGACATATCCTGCTTTGCCATCAAGTTCCTGTAGAATAAGCAATAAGTCTCAGGATTTAACTCCTAACCCCAACGCTACCTTAAAAACGTTTTTAAATCCTAAAGCTTAGGAGAAGTAGATAAAACTGAAAGGGAGTAAAAAGGGACTCACTTGGCCATTCGACACTGGAGATATTTCTTGGAGAGATGTCTGCATTGCTCAGATTTGTTACCTGAAGACTTGAGACAGCCTAGATATTCTTTCTTCTCCTAAAAAGGAAAAAAAAAAACAGAATGCTAAGTGAATAACTGAGAGATAATAACGAAAGATAAATTAAACGGAGACCAAAGAGAAAGGCCGTTGTTAAAAGTGATACCGCATCACATTCGTGTAAGTGATCCAGAGGGAAAATGCCCTTTTCTGGAGGGATAGGTCTCAATCCTCTGTTTCCTCCAAATGCTCCACCTAACCACCACACAGAAGAAAATTAATCAACAGGAGCGTTACAACGAGTCTCAGATCGAGAGTTTGATTCTCATTTAGTGGCAAAATGAAACAATTCATTTTTACATGTCTGTAAGGTCTAAAGAAAGGTCAACTCAAAGGAAGGCTTAATAACTGTGTGAATACAAAACCTTCAATCTAGGGTTTTAGCAGAACTAAGCATTATAAGCAAATGCATCACAGTTCTCTTGTCTCCTCCCCAACACATAACCGCAGATTATAACTAAATCTGATTAACCAGGCAGTGATTGGTTACATAAAAGCTAGCAAGCTACAAATTGCACAAAGATACCTCATAAGTCATAAATCTAGTATGCACAGATTCCTAAAACCAGCATATGCTTAGATAAATCATCTTCACTTCTTTGATTCTAGAGAAATCAAAGCAAGAAAAAAAAGAATAACGAGGAGAAGAGAAGAGACAGACCTGTACTCATGTCGACACTTTGAATGGATTCGCCTCTCTGTTTGTTTCTCGATCGGTGTAGTGTTCAATTCAGAAAACGAAAACACTCTTTGAGGTTTTGATGCTGAAAAGTCAGGAGCTATACAAGGGTCAATTGCTAAAACAGCACTTGTCAGTCCTGTTTAGGGTCAGGCCCAAGATGGCCCATATCTTCAATGTTATGATTTTGGTAGTTACTTGATCCATTTTATGGCCCAGTGGATTAACTTTTCGATCGAACTCGATCAAACGACAACGTAATGGATAAGATCATAGTTATCGAGACACAAACGGGTGATGGCGGAAATCAACGTACTGATGAAGGAGAATAGAGATGTCAGTTTGTGTGTAGAGTTCATATAATGAGCGATTTACTCATCACAAAACATGAGTGGGTTGTTTTGTAAAGCATACAGATTTAAACGCACGCATTATGGTTTTTCTATCTTCTGAGCTGAGTTACTCAACTCAAGTCTTACTAGTGAGTTTATCAATTATCAAAGAAGATGATTCTATGTAAATTATGAGAACGTAAGATGAACAACTTAACGAAACGAGAAGTGGACAAGGAACTTGATAAACTTGAGTATAAAAAAACATAATCCATAAACTGAACTTAAAGCAATTGTCATAGCAAAATGAAACCATAATAGGATCCTTGTTACAACGAAAACAAAACAAAACAAAAAGATATTCAGAAACTAGATGATGATGATAGGTTCTACAACCAAAAATCATCTCCATCCTTAATCGCTGGTGGCTGAAATGAAGGCGCTTCCAGGTTGACGGTTAGCCAAACGACCATGGTTCGACAGAAACTGCACAACCCAAAGAAACACAATTACAAATCACGAAAGAAAAACAAACAAACAACACACAAAACAAAAAGAAAAGAAAAAACAAACCTTGGCATTGACACCATCAGGAACAATCCTCTTCGACTGTCTCAACCTCGTGTAGTCAGCACGGTTAAACTTAGTGAATCCCCTAAACACATCAAATGTACACGTAAGCAATCTCTTCAAAACACAAGAAAGAGTATAAAGACATACCACTTCCTGCTAACAATGATCTTCTGACGACCAGGGAACTTAAACTTAGCCCTCCTAAGAGCCTCCTGAGCATGAGCCCCATGGTTATCCTTACACCTCACAGACAAAAGCACCTGCCCAATCGCAACCCTAGCGCAAGTCCCCAACGCCTTCCCGAACGCACCTCTCATACCAGTCTGAAGCCTATCAGCTCCGGCGCACGAAAGCATCTTGTTGATACGCAAAACATGGAAAGGATGAACCCTAATCCTCAGATGGAAGGCGTCTTTCCCGGCGGATTTGACCATGTACTTGTTGCAGGCGATACGAGCGGCCTCGAGGGCTTCGCTGGAGACGTTCTCCTTCTCCCAGGAGACGAGGTGGACGCAGAAGGGGAACTCGTCGACTCCCTTTTTCTTCATCCCGACGTCGTAGATTCGGATCTTCGGGTCGGGGACACCACGGCAGTAGCGGGATTTCGGGTAGGGTTTGCCCTTGATCTGACGGTAGCATCTCGCTGGTCCTGTTAAACACACATTTCAAAATCGATTGGAAACGAATCTAATCAGAGAGACTAGGGAAACAGATACGGATTCAAGGATCTAAGATTGAGCTAATATTCGAATTGAGAATTGAAAGAGAAGACTTACTTCGTCCCATCTTGTTGGTTTGGTTCGGCGGTAGTGATGAAAAAACCCTAGAAATGTTGTTTTTATAGGAGGGACGATGAGGAAACCCTAGAACTTAGCAGACGTAAGTGATTAGCTTGAAGGCCCATTGGACTTTTTGATACGTCTTTGACTTGGACGTTAAGATCCAATGTAGACACGAGTTTTGTTTCGTCTTTACCGTTTTTTTTTATTTTATTCGTCGCCAAACTTGTTGTCAATGTGTGTGTGTGTTTCCTTCTTTTTTTTTGGTCGGCATTGTGTGTGTTTACACTAAGGGTTGATAAATCATAAATCCATCCTCATCAATAACACATTTGATGTTTTGTATTATAGTTTAAATTATTGTAAGACTAATATATTATTTGTACACATTCATCAAAATTAAAATCAAAAGGGTTCACTCTTATGACATTATTTAACTTGTTTTAACTAAAGATAAAGTTCAGTTAGGATGGGCAGAAAACCAAACCTATAAGTTAAACGGTACCATATTTATTTCTTACATAACCTAATTGATTCATATTTTATTCAATCTGAATGGTTTGGTTTAGTTTTAAACTGAACCAAACCAATAACCCGGATAGTTTGGTTTGATTCAGTTACCTGTTTTTGCGAGCTTGTGAAACGAAGCAAATAAATAACTCGTGTAGGGATCAAATTAATTGATAAAAAAAAAAACATTTATAAACCATGTCGATTGCTAACTGAAAATGCACAGTAACAAGTACTTCAGCAAGCAAAAAAATAATATAAGAGCCAACCTTACAAAACTCAGAACAATGCTTCTAAATAGAAATCAATGAGGAACACATTTGTGATACAAAGAAACATGACCAAACAAAGTTGGATCAGGACATGAGATTTGCAAGGGAAAAGTAGTACAAGGCAAAAAATCATGATTGCTCAAATGGTTAATACTCAAATGCAAACCAGTAAACTCTCTTATCTCTCTCTGTCTCTTCTACTACCGCCTCTGGTTGCATAGGTAAGTAGCAGCTTGAAGAGCAAAGTAGGTGAGGATGATGTCAGCACCAGCTCTGCGTAAGCACATGAGCGACTCCATCATCACTTTCTCCTCATCGATCATCTTCAGGACTCCCCCAGCTTTGATCATCGAGTACTCCCCAGACACCTGAAGATCCATCATGGAAAGTGATCAAACTCAACAAAAAAAAAACTGAGAGACAGACTGATAGTGTTGATGGTAAAGATGAGGATAGTACTTACTTGGTATGCAGCAATAGGCAAGGGAGATTTGTCCCTGAGAAGCCGAATGATGTCCAAATATGGGAGACCTGGCTTCACCTGTAAACCAAACACTCCATGTTGTTACCAAACTCTTCACATGTTTTACTGAAGACTGATCAAATGAGATTTCTTACCAGGAGAATGTCGGCTCCTTCAGCCTCATCTTCACGAGCCTCAATCAAAGCCTCTCTATAATTAGCCGGGTTCATCTGATAACTTTTGTCCAAAAAGAACCCAAAATTTGTTAAATATACAAACAAAGATGCAAACTTGACAAACAGATTGTTTGCTACTCACGTTTTCTTGTCCCCAAAACGTGGGTTTGAGTCCAAAGCTTCACGGAAGGGGCCGTAGAACGAACTTGCGTACCTGTTGGTTTGGTTCATACACCGGAGTTATCAGACAGAACAAACAAAGTAAAAATGCTCCAAAAAAAAAGGGTCCATACTTTGCGGTGTAAGACATGATGGAGACGTTCTGAAAGCCTTCAGCATCTAGAGCTGCACGGATCGCGCCTACTCGACCATCCATCATATCACTCGGACTAACAACATCCGCTCCAGCTCGGGCCTGAGAAACAGCTTGCTTACATAGCTGATGAACAGTTTCATCGTTCATTATTACACCTACATGAGATAAAAATATGTATCACAGCTCCGATTAAAGACATAACAGAAGAACGCTAGGTTAAAGAATACTTACCATCTTCTCTGACTATACCATCGTGACCATCAGATGAGTAGGGATCCAGAGCAACATCAGTGTAGATAATCTAAGAGATAAAAACAAAAGAACATTGATTACCAAGATTATCCTATATTTTCATCTCCAGTTATATCTAACAAACTAAGATTTACAGATCTTACAAGATCAGGATACTTGTCTTTGAGAAGACGAATAGTTCGAGGCACAAGACCATTGTCATTGTATGCCTCGTCTCCTGTCGGATTCTACAAAATGAAAGCCATATACCATAAGAGTTCAATAAACAGGTCAAGAACATATGTATGCGTATAGAAGAGAAGTATGAAACCTTCAAAGCCTCGGGGACTTTGGGAAACAACACGATGCTGTTGACACCAACAGCTCTAGCCTTTGCAACCTGTTTGCAAAAAGAAAACTCATTTTAATTATTTCTCCTCCCAAAGAACTAACATATAAAAGGAAGCAAAATCAAAACACAGAGGAGGCCAAACCTCTTGTAAAAGGCCATGCCTCCAGCCAAGCCTGTAGCAACCGGGCATAGCTCCAATAGGCGTGTCCTCCTCACCTGCCAGACTCCAAAAACACACATAAGAATTTCTTAAGACAATAGAGACCAGAGACAATGTGTCAGATAAAACAAGAGAAAGAAAGCAACCTTCATGAATGAAAAGTGGGTAGACAAAATTAGCAGGGGAGATGTCAGTTTCCTGGAAAGCAGCTCTCACTGTAGGAGAAGCACGGTTACGCCGTGGCCTTCTGTTTAGATTCTGAAACCCACAAGTTACATTCAGAAGAACTAAAACCAAAAACTCTCTTAAAGCTTCAAACTTTAAGCTAAACAGAGTGTTCATCACATTAAGACATAACAACAATGTAATGGTTTCTAACGTAAACCAAAAGGTAATTAATGTAAGAATCATATGTAAGGAACCTACGGGGGATTCGAATACTCACGAGAGGCTGAATAACCGGCGTACCAGCCGGAGCAACCGGTTTAGGTGGAACCGGAGGAGCTTCAGGAACGTTGCCTGCAGCAACGTCTGCTTCACACTCAGCGTCGCTCCTTCCAAGCTTCTTGGCGTGTCCGTTGCTGGCTCTCACGACAAGAGAGCGTCGCTGAGAAGTTGCAACCGGAAGAGAAGCGACTCGGACTTGATTCACATTCGATCTGAGACCGACGTAGCTCTTGCAATCGATTACTTTGATCGACGGGAAGCTGCAAGAGGCATTGAATAGCGTCGTCGCCATGATTAGAATCTGCAACAACAGATTGAGAAACCCATCAGCTGAATTCAGTAAAGTTGGAGCCTTTCGAAGAGAAGAAGATTATTAAAAAGCAAAGATCGAAGCTTTGACTAAACAGAGTAACGTGTGAAGTCAAAAAAGATCAAAGCAAAGATGAAACGGAGAAAGTGTTAACGAACCTCTGATGCGAAGAAGTTGGTGAGGAGAAGAAGAGCAAATGAGAAAGATAAGTTTGGATGATCGTCGTCGTTGACGAAATTGACAAAGAAGATAGATAGAGACGTAACATTCACGCGCTTTGCCTGCGAGTATACGAGTTCGTGAAGTGAAAATGGAGCCGGGCCTGTAATAAAATTAAACTGGGTCTGATGGGCCTGTATTTGATTGTGAAACGGCCCACTGGTAGATAGCTTGGTGCCAAAGTCTCTTTTTCTGTGTGTTTATTATAAATGAGAAGCCGCACTAGCAACTCTGTTTAGGGTTTTCAGCAGCTGCAAAGTTTTTTTATCTCATATTGTTTGCGTGTTGCAAAAGCATCGTTGCTGTCAATCTTCTTCTCCATCCACAAACATGGGGTACTGTTTGTTCTTTTAGTGTTTCTATTGATTTTTTTTTTTGTTATTGTAATTTCTAGTTTATCATTGAATTATATAGAAGATTCTGCATCAGTGCGTGTTTGTTTATGGAGATGTATGTTGATTGCTTGTTTTCTTGGTTTGAGAAATTTTAATCTAAAGATATAAGAGTTAATAAGGAGATTTAGTGTGTTAAGTTTGATGATTGGATTGTGTGTAAGTTTTATGAAAGCTTTCTATTTTATGATAATATAAACTTGAATTTGGTTATTTTGTGTGTGGAGTCATGAATCATGCTGAGATGAAGATTTGATATATATTTTTCTGGTCTTTTTGATGTTGCATTCTATGGTGTGATGATATGATACAGAAAGACAAGGGGTATGGTATCTGCACGTGTTCAAAAAGTGCATAGGAAAAAACAGAGGTGGTCAGACAAGAGCTACAAGAAGGCTCACCTAGGAAATGAATGGAATAAGCCTTTGGCTGGATCTTCTCACGCCAAAGGAATCGTCCTTGAGCTCATGTAAGAGCTATCTATATAAAAAGGAACATTTATTTATCTGCTTTATTTTTATTTTTTAGTATTGATGATCGAGTGAGAGTCTTTGTGGTTTGATTATTCCAGAGGAATGGAGGCTAAGCAGCCAAACTCTGCTATCCGTAAGTGTGTTAGAGTACAGCTTGTCAAGAATGGAAAGAAAGTTACTGCTTTTGTCCCCAACGATGGTTGTTTGAACCTCATTGAGCCAAATGTAAAGTCTAATAATAATTATAAAAAAAAAGACTTTGTAACCAATTATGAATTCTTTTTTTTTGTCAAAGGTTGAAATCATTTTTTTTTTGTGTTATGATGTTTGTAGGACGAGGTGTTGATCTCTGGATTTGGGCGTAAGGGTCATGCTGTTGGAGATATTCCTGGAGTAAGGTACAAGGTCGTCAAGGTTGCTGGTGTTTCACTCTCTGCTCTCTACAAGGGCAAGAAGGAGAAGCCAAGGTCTTAAACATAACCTTCAAAGCTTTTGAATTTTGTTTTGACGTCTAAGCACTTTTCAGTATTTTAGTTCTTTTTGTTTTAAAAAGAACTCTTTGTGTTCTGTTCTACTTTGAGATTCAAGAACTTATATGAGCATTTGGGTTTAGTTTATTCGACCTTATGATATGTCATTGGCTTTTCTTTAAAACTATAAAATGGCAGATTTCTATTACTAATACAAAACATGTTAACACCTACATAAGGATGATACTCAGACATAATCCTGACAATTATTAAAGTCAATAGAGATAAACAAAAGTCACACAGCCCAGCTTACAAACTGAATAATGTAACCAAACAGTTTTATGATCAGATCAGTGACCGATCAAAACGACCAGAACTTGGTAAACTTAGTACCTATAATCATCATCAAAGATCATGTAGTTATTGCTTCCTCCTCCTCCTCCTCCTCCTCTCCTCCCTCTTTCATAACTATCCTTCTGCATCATAAAAACCACATTCATTAAACATTTAAACATAAACAACCAACCATACGACATGTTTATTTATTTTGAATTTTACCCTGACGATCATTCGTTCAAATGCGTCGGTGCCGTGTTTCTCCATGTACTTCTCAGCAGCAGTGAGGATATCGTCGTCGTCACGTTTCGGAAAGAAGTTGAGCTTCTTCTGAGGAACGTACCAAATATTGGTGGAAGCTCTTTGAGGGTTCATGTAGAATGGCCTGATGAAATGTCTGTAGACATGTTCTGCTCCGTTAAACTGTGGCAGCACTAGCCAGCATATCCCCACCAGCTTCAAGAACGGCCATATCGGAAACCTTTATTAGAAGTAGAGATTTGATTATTTATTATATGACCGAAGTTTGTAAGCACAAGCTAAATGGTTTGCACTAGCATAAAAATAGTGTGCTCGACAAATAATAATAATAGTAACGTTACAGAACTAACAATTCGAGAAGTTTGGAGAAAATGAGTTCGAAGAGGGAGATGATTGCGTAGAGAACCCAGTATGTGAGCCATTGCTCGTCTTCTGCTAATGATTTTGTCTCTATTGCTTTCACTGATGCATACCTGTTAATTTTTTGCCACCATAATTAATTATTCTAACACATTATCTAATATACTAATAAAGTAGTTAAACACTCCAAAAGCATACTGCCTCGTGCTTTGGATTCTAAGTGCTCATGTCATATCAATCTGGATGAAAGATTAGCTTTAAAATGAGTTTTACTATCAATTAAAAAAATCTATTACCTCAATTAACACACAAAATTAGCTTAAAAGGGAGTGTTGCTATCAATTAAATCTTTTAGTTACCCATCTAACACAGAAAATTAGCTTAAATGTGAGTTTTGCTATCAATTTAATCTTTTAATTACCCCAGTTAATTAGTAACACACTAAATTATATGGAGAGAGATTTCACTTACAGAGGGTAGACGAGAGCGACCAATGGGCTGCATAAACAGAAATAAAGCAAGTTTAAACTTTCAAATAAAATTTAAACACAGAACTAAACTCTATAAATCAGTAAAAAAAAAACTAAAGATGGTTTTCTCTTTCAAACTGGATCAAGAACATAGACAATGTAGTTGAACTCAGTAGAAATGAAAAACTAAGGAAACAAGATACGATCTAATTAACAATCTTAAAAGAAAACAAGATAAAGATCTGTAAAGACAAGAGAAGTGGAAAGAGTCAAAGAGACATACAGAGCAAGAACATCGAAGTTCTTGATGAGAACTTGAAGAACATTGTCATCTCCAGAATGAGAAGGCATTACTAGCTACTCTCCAGTTTCTTCCTTAATTTCCAAATCTTTCTCCTTTTTATTTTTCTTCTCTCTTTTCTCACAGTGTAGAAGTGGAATGGAGGCCAGCTTTTACCTTGGACTTTTATGACCACTCCTTTTTTTCATGGACAATTGTTTATTTCTAAACACATTTATAAGAATTTTACTTGAGCATGACTCGAGTTTCTACTCGGTAAATTTAAAAGAGAGTTAAATGAGGAGGGTCATATGAGATAAGATTATGCGTTCAGATGTCCGGCTAAACTCTACTTGACTGTTTTCTCAGCTTAAATTAATAATTGGGCTTTATGAACCCCCCCCCCCCCCCCACGTTTTCTCTATAGGCCTTATCAATCAATGGGCGATGGAGGGAGGAAGCATCATGCAATCTGGGCCTGAGCAAATGCAGAACCCATTATCTTAACATCACATGAAATTGATAAAAGAAAAGCTAACCTCTCTTAAACATTTCGGCCTGAGTTCAACAAATAATGCATATCACTTTTGTCAAGAACCAATATATATCCTAAAGTAAACGATGTAGTTTTCTATCAGATGCAGATCCAGTGAATTAGAAGAGTTAATTTCTTTGTACATTTTTAGTCTCCTTTCCTCTTCGTCAATCTTTTTTTCAACCCAAAGATGGAAGAGATATGCTCATTAGCATCTGGTGCCCAGGCACTTCAAACAGCCATGCTACGCATCTTTGTCCCATCAAATCCAAAACAAGATAGATGATAAATTACATCAATAGTTTGGTTCGGTTTTAATTGGACTCGGTTTTGTTAACGATTTTTATCATTGATTTTGTAT
>NW_026616813.1:0-21659 GCF_000801105.2 Raphanus sativus | reverse complement strand
ATAATGGATTGATCCAAAAAGCTGTAGACACTTTCCTTTCTGTCGGGACAGCTGCTACGTAAGATTTATTATTTTGTTTTCTTCTTCGTTTTTTTGCTGTATATTATGCTCTTTTACATCAACACATGCTTGAAAATACCGTTTTGACCCTGCTCTTTAACGGTCTCACTCTCCTTGGCGCTGTCCCCTTTCTGGAATTACATTTTTGCGCAGATTATTCTTGCGTCTGTGTGATTCGTTTTTTAAGCATAAAGTTTGTCGCTTTGTCAAGATTTTGACTTATTTGTTACCAAGTTTTACATTTTCCGATGCTAATTTGACAATTCAAAATTTAAAAAATATTGCATTTCCCTTTTTTCATATCAGAAAAACCATCATCATGAGGAAAGAGCCTGACTCGATAGCGATGGTAGCAACGAAACGCAATGGTCGTCATGGGGAGACGAAATACAGAGCTTTCCTAGGAGAAACGCCATGTGGCAGATGATGCAGCTGCCACCTGGACTCTACCCTTCTTCACAACATCATCATCAACTCAATCTCACCACTACAGTTTCGTCAAACATGTCACTAGAAACAGTACTGTTTCTGCTGCTAAAGATACGGTCACATTTTCACCTTTATTTCTGAGGTCAAGAGCAGCAAGGAACACAGAGACTTGTGATGATAATAAAGATCAAGAACAACATGAAGATTGCTTGAACGGTGAACTGGATCATCAAGAGCAGACACTAGAGCTGTTTCCATTGAGAAAAGAAGGGTTTTGTAGCAATGGTGGCGATGGTGGGAAAGAGAAAGAGGGTGGCATTCACTGCTTCTATGAGTTTCTTCCGTTGAAGAACTAGTACTACTTAATTTTTTTTCAAGGTGTGAGGGCAGGCGTGTCTTTATGGTTTTGACGTTAACATTCATAAGCGTTTGCCTTAAAATTCACTTTGGACCACTTTCTTTGAATGCTAAACTACCCAAACAAAACTTAAATAAAACATACAGACATTCGATTCGCCCATTGGTTTTACATTTATGTGAATATGATGAGTTAGGGTTTTGGTTGAGAAAACTTGCCTGATTAATTTGGTTGGTGACTGAATGTGTTTGGTGATGATATCACGTCTTATCACATTGGGAACTCGTCATTAGTACACACTTTTTAAAGGTGTAACTACTGTATAAGCTAAAGGAAAATTACTACGTATCACACAATTTTTTTTAATATATATACTTAGTAAATGATCTATTGATCTACAATACTATACATGTCTCAATTTTAGCATGCGTATCTTTGGTTATAAATGTGCGAGAGACAAAAAAGAATTGGGTTGATGTTGAAGTGACTAAAGAAAGTGGGAGGAATTTGGTTTGGGACTTGTTTTGTTTTCTCTTCAAGCTTGCATGCCAACAAAATGCCTTTACATTTGCTATATATATAAACATTATTCCTCATATTCAACGTTACTATTTTATACATGTGCTTCAAAGTAAAATATTTCAAGATCATTATATATATGTAATCAGATTAATTACAACTCCTGTTCAAAAATCACATGTTCAAACCAGTTTAAATTATATTTCTTTTGAGTTAATTAGTTCCACAGAACCATAATTCGACACTTTTTCATGGATCATTTGGTATTTTTGGAAGACAAGAAACTACAAGATTTTAATGGAAAAGACATTTATCCATTCAACACTCTACAACTTGTTTTTCTCGAAACAGGATGTTAGGGAAAAAAACAAATCTTAAAGAGCAAAAAAGAGGATGATCTCAATGATCTTCCAATGGATTTATTGAGGTAGCTTCTCCTTGGATTCTCCAAAAATTCTGAATTTTCAAATCGATATTTAATGGATCGATAATTGCTTAGTTAGTTGTTTATGTTGGAGTATTAAGGGTAAAATAGATGCTGAATCATTCGGTCCTCGTGGTTGCAGAGGAAGCCTTTTGGCCTTAACATGTTGAGATAGAAGAATTTTTTTGGGAAACATCGTGTATGCGGACTTTACAAAATCTCCACGATCTCAACAAAGATCAACCACTTTGATTTATTGGATATGACTACAAACTTGATAGACTGGCCGACATTCTCCACATATATAGATGCATTTTGCTGTTTGCATAGTAGTTTTGAGAGTCAATTTGATTCATATCCCAAGAAAAAAAATGAACAAACCGATTCACTAACAAAGAAGACTAGGAACAGAGGCATATTTTTCCCATGTAAAATAGATATGGTCGGATAGAGTTATTTTACAAAACAATTCATGTTCCGATCAAAATTTGGTTTAATCATATGGGCAGTTGATAAAAAAAAAAATACACATCTTTTTATCTTTCAGAATATGTTTTTAATGTGTCTAAGCAAAATCATTCAAAGGAGAGTTTTTTTTTAGTTTCAGCGTTCATAACTTACAAGCATTTTGTATTAATTGAAAACATAATACTAATTAAAATACTGATGATGGTTGATTTCAACCTTGTATTTAATACGTGGATTCTAAATCCACCTCTAACAAATATCTACTGTGAGAAACAAGAAAAAATAATATTGTAAATAAGCAAATGAAACATAAATTCCAAATCATGAACCAACTATGTGTTTATAATATTAATATATTTCTGATCTAAAACGTTCCAAATTAATCTAAATTTTGAATAAAGAATCCTATATATAATAGAAAGTTTGGTGAAATGAAGGAAATTGTGATTGCTGGATGATTTGAAAGTTTAATGATAGAGTAAAGGCAAACCTCATTCACAGAAAAGATATATGAAAAAGGGCCAACTATAATTTTCATTAAAACCTAACATTTTAAAATAAATATTTATAAAGTGAAACTAGAGCACAGTATATAGATAAGTATTACTACCGAATGTGCCTAGCCACCATTATTTTCAAATTGGGGGGGGGGGGGGAGAAAGAAAACAAAATGAGAGACAGAATGTGAGAAAAGGAAAGAATAGTGGCTTTTAGAGGAGAGAAGAGACACGACAAAATAGAAACTACAAGAACAAAAATTATTGAATAGCTTGTTCATAGAAGAAGCCCCGACAATTTCATTTCTTTTCCAAAAGATTCATTCATTCTTTTATGTCTCTAATGTACGATTCAATGCGACTATTTTCTTTAATAATAGTTGTAGAAGAAAGATAAGAGAGTAGTTTCATATGTTTGTATATGGCTTATTTTGATGAATTATTATTCCCTCTTCCTCTCTTGTATTTGCTCTTTTTTTATGATGTTTGTGTTTTTGTGATTCTTGCGAGCATGCATGGAAGTAAGCAAAAACATAACTTTAATCAATTTGTACGAGAAAGTGAAAAGCAAGCGCAGAGATATGGGTACGCACACAGTCAACAGACTACCAGACGTACAATAGTAATATATTTTGTTGTTAGGAAACAAAGAAACATGAATCTTCTCGTGAATTGTAATGAAGGTTAATGTTAAAGTGTAATCGTACGGTGTAATCTTTTGGTTATTTCCATCATTCCATGGATCATACAAATCTGCGTCTACGTCTTTGGTTTTATCATAATATCATCAATGACGTGCTATATGCCTAAGAAATAAGAATTTAAAAATCACATAACTATCAGGGAAAATGACAATAGTATATGTATGACCAACGTGGAATCTTACGTATAACGTATACAGTAGATATAAGATTATTATCGCATCAAGATGATCGCTAATTTCAAGGTGATGCTAATTCACACGATCGTGTATATATTCAGATATAGATTCGCATGAACTAATGTCTTATATTTCTTTTATGTAAACCCAAAACATCTCACCACCTAGGCGCGCACATATATGATTCTTTCTTCTAAAGGATACATAGTTTTTAAATATTGGCAATATTTTAATCAACAATGGATTTTCTCTCTATGTAATTCGTATTTGTTTCTAGCTAGAGAAACCCCTGGCTGTAGCTAGAGAAACAAGAAATCGGAAATCCGTTAGTAAATCTGAGTCATACTTATGAGTCAAATGTAAGTACTGTACACGGAGAGAGATCAAGCGAAAATAAACCTGAGATATTATATTGTGTATTTGTGTTTGCTCAAAGTAGAAAAATTCATTTATCCTTCCTAATTCAGCTCTTGATCGGTAAAAGAAAATGCCAAGGTTTGACAACTCTTCCGTCTATGCATATACAATATGCGCGTGTTACAAGAATATTTGATTTGAGACGAACTGTTCATATTTGCTCAAGATGATTGAAGATATTAAAAAACAAAACATATTTGCTCAAAATAATAGTATGATTGAAGATTTTTCTAACCGACTTTCATTTCGTTTAAAGATAAAGAATCACAGGTGTCCAAGAATATGCGGTTTAGGATTTTAATATATATATATATATATATATATATATATTTATTTATTTTTTTAAGAAAATTAAAAACTTCATTCAAAAGAATTTCAAATTTCTAAAAGAATAGTTCAGAACATAAAAAATAAAGAAAATTATAAAAAGTACGAATTTGAAAAGTTATAATTCGTAAATTACAAAAAAAAATTTTTTTTAGAAAATAGTTGTTTATATTTGTATATCTATAAAGCAAGAGTATAAGAATCTTTTGCCTCTTTATTGAAAAATATATTTTTGAAAATATTCATTTAATGAAAGTAAACATGGTTAATGATATCAATAATATGGTAAAAGTGAAAATTTTCCTTAAATTATATAAATAAATTGTATTAAAATAGTAATATTAATTTGTTTAGATAACCAATAATATTGCTCTTATAAGAAAAATCTCGGGAAGTCGATTCAATAACTTGCTAATTTGAATATGAAAATGACAACTAATATATCAAGGGACCCATACATCAACAGAAAATCAGCGAATAGTGGAGAGACACTAGTCATTGATAATTTGAAGAACCTCAACGATATAAGAGAAGAGACAAATTAAAAGAAGAGAGAGAGAGAGAGAGAGAGAGAGAGAGAGAGAGAGAGAGAGAGAGAGAGAGAGAGAGAGAGAGAGAGAGAGAGAGAGAGAGAGAGAGAGAGAGAGAGAGAGAGAGAGAGAGAGAGAGAGAGAGAGAGAGAGAGAGAGAGAGAGAGAGAGAGAGAGAGAGAGAGAATTGACAAGACACAAGGAGGGGTAAGACTGTTAGGGACAAAATGGTGACAGGCATTGAGGTGGACCATTGGTTGGCTTGGCTGTGACTCACCCGCTCCTCTTATTCTCTGCATTTATATTTGGTTGAATGTGTCATGTGAGTCATTTCATCTTCTTGGTTTCTTCTTCTCTCTCACAAACCAATATATCAAAACAAAACAAAACGATTAAAGCCTATTTTCAAGTCCTCTATTATATTATTGTCAGTGATCTCTCCTATCATGAGGTCATCATAATACATATATGTCACATGATTACGTGTATATATTTATACACACATGCTTTTTTCTAACAATTTATACACACATGCAGACAAAATATCTTTCACATTAGACACTACATAATATTCTGACAATGTAAGACTGCAGCAAATTCTCTGTTATATTTATTATATACAATTTATTAATTAGCTATCAGGGAAGTAGCTATTGTAGTCGAATTTATTTTATTCTACTTTATTCAATCAGTCTACCTAGATATGTGGTGGCCTTTTCTAAAATGATGTAATATCTAACGTGGGTGCTGGTAATTGACCGTTGGGATAGGTTATAGGAAACTTGATAGATATTGCAAACAAACTGACTGAAAGAGATTGAAATTGGCACTGTCGATTGCAGAAAGAGAATGGTAGGTATATGTGTAGTAGTAGAGCTAGGGTTGTGGTCAAGACCTAAATAGGAGTCTGAGGAATCTTGTCTTCGTGTGTGAGACTTTAAGGCATTTATTTACCTCCTCCACAGTCTATATGCACAGTGCTATGGCTATGCCTGTGGAATGTTTTTCTCTTGATTTGATTGTATTTCTTTTTTTTCTTGTTTACTACTCCAAGGCTTGGCCTACGAGTGAAATTACATTTAGCAATTTGATTAACTCAATGATATGTATATTTTAGATAGCTAATTGAGATGTCAGTGAGGAGTACTTCAACTCCGCTGATGGGAATTAGTTAATAATATGTGAAGTCGGTTAAACAAAATAGATTTTGCAAAATTTGTCTGGATATGAGATTGATCCTCATACACGATATTGTAATTAGAAAAGAATAAAAACATTCTTATTAAGCTTTAAATTTATAGAAGTTTGTGAAGTATACTAAATAAGACTTCGTTATTTAACATTTTTATATTTTTATTAGACATAAGAGCAGAATTACATTAAAAATTATATTTTTCTTTGTGTAAGTAAGCTTTCGGGCCTTGTGGGTTTTGAGATAATTACATATATGACAGAAAAAGAAGAACTGAAAAGTTATTAAAAAAAAAAAGGAAAATTGCCAAAACGGAACAAAAATTCAGCATGGTTGTCCCTATAGTATAAAACTATCATTTAGTTGTCCTTTTAGTATAATTTCTTTCATAATCCCAAAACTAACCCTTGATTAATCTAATTAAACACATTAAATTAATATAATTTTAAAAAATAATAATTAAAACGTTTAAAAAGGGAAAATAAAAATAAAAACTTTTATTTTCTTTAATAAAAATAAATTTTGTAAAATTTAATAAAAATAAAAAAAAATTTACAAAAATTTTTAAATAAAAAACGTTAAATCAACCTAATAAAAAACAGTTAACAAATTTTATTTTTATAAAAAGTTTAAAATGTTTGTAAACTTTTTAATTTTATCAAAATTTTTAATGAAAATATAAATGTATTTTTATAAAGTTTGTTTAAACTTTTTATTAAAAACTTTTTGTAAAGTTTTATTTTTATTTATAAAATTTACAAATTTTATATAGTTTGTTTAAAGTTTTTATTAAACACATTAAACTAAAAGAACTAAAAATAATAATTAAAAACGTTTTAAAAAGGGAAAATAAAATAAAACTTTTAAAATTTTATTTAATAAAAATAAACTTTGTAAAAATAAAAATAATTTACAAATGTTTTTAATAAAAACGTTAAATAAACTTATTAAAAACATTTTACAAAGTTTTATTTTTATAAAAAGTTTAAAACTTTTTAAATAAAATTGTAATTAAATAAAAATTTAAAATTTATAAAATAAAAATAAAACTTTACAAAAAAATTAATAAAAACTTTAAACTAACTTTATAAAAGAAACATTTGATAAAGTTTTATTTTTTATAAAAAGTTATAACTTTTGTAACCATTTTAATTTTATCAAACTTTTTAATAAAATATAAATTTAAAAAATGTTTTTAATAAAAATAAAATTTGTAAACTTTATAAAGTAAAAATAAAATTTTACAAAAAAATGCACCTAATTTCAAAACACCACATGTTGTATAGATATGTATCATAGTGAACAAGAGTTTGTGAAAAAAACAAAAGAAAAACTATGGAAAAACCATAGATTAATGAATAAGACAAGGGAAAATTATTTTTTAAAAAAATTTGACAAGCAAAATCGAAAATAACACGTTTTAGGAAGTTAGAATATTTTTAGAAGATTTTTAGAATATTTCCATAACTGAAATTTTCATTAATTTTCGCAAAAATCAGGTAATCTTATCCGTAGAAGGCGCATTCTAAAAGTTTAGAACATTGACAAAAATCCAGAACACGCATTCTACTTTTAGTAGACGGAGAGTACATTTTAGAAAACGCATTCCGCGAAATTTAGAATACTTAATAAAAGTAGAAGATGCTTCCAGACGAAAAGTAGATAGCTTTAGGATTAGTAGAATGCGCATTCCACTTTTTTAGAAAATTAGTAAATAGTAGAATGTACGTTCTAAAAATAGTAGATGAACATGTTTATTTTAGAAAACGCTTTCTACTATACCATTTTCCGTAGAAGGCACATTCTACCTTTAGTAGAACGTATTTTCAAATTCTTATTTATCAACTTTTTGAAAACAAAAAAAATATCAGCATGTGTATATTGGTGTTTTATTAATTGTTTGTATTTTTAATATTTTTTTTGATTCACAAAAGTATTTATTTTATTAGTTTTCAGAAATACAAAGGGTAAAAAAGAGAAAAATTGGACAAAAAATGATTTATACCAAAGGGACAACACCTTTGTTTTTTTGTTCTCTATTAGCAATTTTCCCAAAAAAAAACTTACGGACTGACGCGTAGCTTGCTTAATCATAAGCTTTGCAGAAGTTACAGTTTCAAGCGAGTTCCTCAAAGCCTAAAATACTAAGCTCCTAATTCAAAAATGGAGATGATTTGACTTAGCCTTGTATCTATCACAATCTATATATCAAGTAATGGCCCAATAGATTAGGTTAAACCGAATCAGAGTCAGAAATACCAACTTATAGCCAAATTTCAATTTGGATAACCCGGTTGCACCAACCACATTGCTACCAAAATCAAATCCGAAAGAAAACCAAATACATACGCATTGATAATAATTTTTCAAGTTTGATTCAAATTGTGATACAAACCAATGATTAGACGAAGGGAAAATCGGTTTGTATAACAAACTGAAGACACTGATGAAGGTAAAATAACACAACCCAAGCATCACGATGTGTATTCACTACTATTACTATATATAATGGATATCATGTACATAAAAAAGTAGTTGTTCGTGTTAGTCAAATCAAGGCCTTATTTAAGGCACTTCTAACCCAAATATACATAAGACCATCTTTATTGATGTTCCTTAGTAAAGCCCTTATGAGGGAAAATGTGGGAATTGAGAAGGAAAAAGCCCTTATTTAAAGGCTGGTCTTTACTTTCTACTGAACAAAAAAAAACAAAAAAATAAAAAATCTTTAGTTAAGGGACAAAGTCCAGTCCCTCTAATAATGATGCCTCTAATAATGATGCCCTAAGACAATATCCACCACCACAACTCGATCACCATATGAGAGCTAAACTTTCCTCAACTTGATCCTTATATTCTCATGGACTAATAGGCGTTTGTAATTCACTATACCATCAAGATGGTTCTGTCTCTTGTTGTGCTTTTGGGGTTTAATTCAATTTGAAAGAAAAAAAACCTCAAAAAGTAACGGTAATTAGTAAAGATAAGTTTTCATAGACCCTTGGAGCCAGGGAGGTCAATCCACTGAAGCTGAGCCTCGACCTCTCCACATTCGACGTGTCTTAATCTGAGAACGAGATCCTGGACGAGCTTACCGTCGATCCAAGTGACTTTAGACTCCTCGGCTAGACAGTTGCGACGACTTGGCTGAACCGTGGTGACAATGGTTCCACTAGGAAGTCCGTCAAGTTGCATCCTTAAAGCGTCAATATAGGGCTTTATCTCGAACTCTGCATCACCCATCTTGTCGTCCTTGCTAAACACGTCGTAGTCGTACACCGTCTACATATACCACACGTGGTTCTTTTATCATCAATATAAACATCATATCATAAAATTTTAAAAATATGATTCAGTATGAAAATATATATATACCAAGAGGACGGTAATGCTGGGGTCTGTGACGGAGAGAGTAAGATCTTCATTCCATTCTGGATTCACGTCTTTGTTAATGACACGAGTCTTCAATCTCTGCACGAAACAAACATTAATTTGAATTATCTGTACTGATGGATATTTGAATATTCGATGATTGTAACAACATATATGACCTGTTTGCCCATTTTGACAACGACGTAAGGATCACTGCTATTGATGTCACGGACGGCGAGATTGACGCCACGTTTGACGCGGATTCTAAGGAGTCCCAAGAGATCGTCCATTAGTGAGCTTGTCCTTGCCGGACCTGTCGTTGTCATTTATATATATTGCTCACTCTCTACGATCTTTTGTCGAGATTCTACTGCAACACGGTTTAGATCTCAATAATTTCTGGTCTCAGAAACAAACTCAAGCTTAATGTTGCGGGGAGCGAAGCTTTTGCGTGGGAAAGAATAGCCGGCTAAAGACTATGTATTTAAAGGGTTACCTAATTTCACAATGAATAGACGACGACCGGGAGTTTCGGTATCCGGTGCTAACGATTAACGTTAATTTCTGAAACCCAATTTTAGAGATCGCTAAAATTTCGTTACAACGTAATGTATATATAAAAATAAAACACCCAACTATCCGAATGTTTTACTTTTTGTCTAGAAGAAAACAAACTGTAACAAAATTGGCCTATACTCACTCACTCACTCCAAGGAACATATGTTTGCTCATTCAACGCTGAGGTAGGGACAAGAAGTGCTTCACTGGAATAGCTTTCGCAATCTCTCGGCTGATAGAGACGCTCGCTTGTTGTTTGGTTCCAACACTAGTGCGTGTCTGAAGTCTGCACAGTTCAAAATTAGGAAAGAAAAACAACGTTTAAACTTTGTTTTGTTTATTCTTTGACGAAATAGAAAGATATCTGGTTCTTTAAAGCTTACCATCCATGGCTTCCTTGTAAGCGCCTAGCATTTCCCTTGCGGTCCCTCTCCGTAAGTAGGCTTTCACATTCTGAAAAAGAAAAAATACTATTTGTTGAGATTCCAAGGCTCTTACAAGAGAAACTAGCTTCTGCGTTAAAAGAAAGTTACCTTCTTGTCGAGAGTGATGGCTCTGGTACAGTCTTCTTCGGCTTGAAGAAAGCTGCGTGTTTAGGATTTTAGCAAAGTCAATGTCACACACAAAGATCTCTCACTCAAAAAGGGGTTCTTTATATAATTAATTAATTACCTCCCAATTTCAAGATATGCAGCAGCTCTGTTATTGTAATAGGTACCATTGCTGTCATTTAGCTTAATAGCTTCCGAGTATAGGCCAATAGCTTTCTGCCACTGCTTCTCTTTAAATGCTTGGTTACCCTGGTGTGTACAAGGACAAAGAGATAATAATAAATAAACTAAAAAAAACATAATGTGATTTTGCTAAAATGAGACCAGTAATGTAAATTATTTGACCTTCTCTTTGGCAATTTCAGCTGACTCTTCTGGGCTGATAGTCTTTTTAGATGATTTGGGACCTGCAATAACGCTGGAGTTCTCTTGCAAAGATGCATACATTGTCTGCACTGTATCTAATAAAAAGCGGTCACCACCATGTCTTGCTATGAAAGACACTGAGACAGGGCACTTCTCGTGATGTCCCAGCGGCACAGTCACCTGAATTATCAGACCAATAAAATTGTTAAGACCCACATATAATATGTGGATTGTGTTTGCAAATATTGTCTGGTAAGTGGTCGCTTTGTTGTTGATTTATCTGAGGGTCCAGAGACTAAGAGAGTGAGATCTAACCTGACAACAACCCGATATGCTGGCAATGCTAAGTAGACTGGAAGCTCGGTTTTGATAGTCTTCAGAGATTATCTCTTTGCTACCAAGTTTTAGAGGCAGAGTTGGCATTGTTGGGATAACCAGAATGCCATCATCCTTGATTCACGGGAAACACATAAGCTTAGTCAAGAAACATATAAACAAAGTCGCTCAAGTTGAGGACATCGCATGGAATAGCAGGAATACCTTGAGAAGTGAATTAATAGCAGCTCGCGTCTGGTTTCTGATTGCATTCAGATTCTCAATCTCTTCATTAGTTAGCTCCGGGTTCTCACTCAGTTGTGAAGAAATCAGAGGATCAATCGCTGGCTTCACTGTGTTAATCCAGTCCCCATGGGTTTGAAGAAACTCGTGCCTACAATACAAGCCTAGATTGTTATATAGAATGCTCTCATCCTCTGATGGTGAATAAACAACAGGCACCACCTTTGAAGAAGCTGCATCACATTTGCCAGTAGTTTCGATGTAGGGACCTTCGTGCTAGTGATGGCTTTTGTTCTAGCGAACTCTTTCAAGCTAGGAAGTTTAGATTCGAAATAGTTCTCCAGATTCTGATGCTTCAGCAATTGTCCTACAAAACAAAACAAAGGATAACTTTATTATAACAGGATGTATGAAGGAGATGGAGGAGGCTAAGGAAGAGTAAAGGGCATACTTCCGAAAAGCTTTTCAGCTGATTTGATCACCACCTGTGTAATCAAGTCCACAGGGATCTTTAACAGTTGAAAATAGTCATCAGCTAGTATGATTTGTCTTGGATTCCGTTGTGTGGCAAATGGAAGATGCAAGAGTACATAGCCAACGCGACGAAGGGTGTTTGGATCGCGAGCAAACCATCCTGAAGGCAAATATCTATTGATCAGAATCACAGAATCAACCTAATGCTCACATAAAAATAATAGTGCTAAATGTAAATTGTCACATGAATGTGAATCATCTTGCCATATAATGTATATAACAATCACAATCTAGTATATCTAAGATCCAATTCATTCTACCACAAAGGTCTAATTCGCACATGTGTATGCATCCATACCAACAGAGTCGAGACTAGAAGATACTGGTATGATCCCTGTGTTTGGAATCGCCCCATGGGAAGATTTGAATCCAAGAACGCCACAGTATCCAGCAGGCACTCTTACCCCGCCAACTGTGTCGATGCCTACAGTGATGCAAGTCATCAGAATCATATTCTTATGAAAATTAAACCAGAACCAGTAAGTAAACGGTTGATATTTTAGAGATGGATGACCAATGAAAAGACAACCATATAAATTCGTATGAAACTATCCTACTATGTAGCCATAAGCGTCTAAATCAAGCAATCATATTAGAGGTTCAATAAGCTAAAAATGAGCTGTTAGATTATAATATATTATGCGTATACAGAAAAGTTGGGGTGTGATTCTCTCTTGGAAGGTATCACGTCTCTAAGCCTTCACTATCGCGTTTACGATGAATGCAGAAGTTTTCTTATTTATGGAGAGAGTATCTTGTTTAGAAACGCAAATGGTGGTAGCTTCGATCAAATGTCATGTAAATACTAAACATGCTTAGGACTGGTCCAGGAACTTCAAAAAGGAATATAACTGTCAAAACTTAGGTCTATCTTGCACCACGTTCTCCTAGGGTGGAAAAAAGGTAACCACTGAGCTCACCTAATGCAAAATCCACAGCGGTAGTTGCTACGGCAATAGCAGCTCCACTACAAGCGCCACCAGGAATACGATCATGAGCAGCAGGATTTGTGGGAGACTCGTAATGCTTGGTTTCTCCACTGATACTGAAGAAAACAAAAAAAAAAGGAATTACTTATCTGAAATTCCGATATAGGTAGAAAACTACAAATTAACATAAGAGAGAGAGAGAGAGAGAGAGAGATCAAACCTGAAGGAAAGTTCATCAACAACAGTTTTGCCAACACAAGTGGCTCCACCATCAACGAGAGTTGAAACGACAGGAGACGTTGAAGAAGCAGGTTCATGCGTCCTGACCCAATCTGGATGACCAAAGCCAGTCACGTAGCCTGTAACATCGAATCTGGAAAAACAAATTAAAAATGAAAAAGGGAGCAAATTGAGCATCATTTTAAACCCATGATTAGAAGCAAAAACTTCATACAAGAGAATGACTAAAGGAGTCTAGTAACATATATCCATAGTCTATTAAGTGGACTTGATGGACGACACTCACTCATCCAAAGATACAACTTTTCTTAATGACCTATTTCAATCTCATCCTATCTCTCCAAAGGTGTTTGATAGAAGACGAAGAAGTAGCAGACACACAAATTTGAATCTACAGGAAACTAATTTTCAGATATAATTCTCCTCCAAATGAATCAACTTTAAGTTAGGGAACAGTCCTAAGAACTGAGTCAACGCAGATTCCAATTTTGACTATCCAGCGAAAAGATTCTTCATCTAAAATCCCCAAACCTTCACCTAACTCTATAAACTTATATGGAGTCGAGAGGAGTGGAGTGGGGGAAACGAGTTTGCGGTGGACTTACAGGTCGGAGATGGCGAAGGAGAGACCGGTGAGAGGGTGAGGTGCTTTGGGAGGAGCAGGCGGCGGCGGAGGGAGGAGCAAGAGCTTATCGATGAAGGCGCCGAAGTCTTCTCGGATGGTTTTCTTCAGCTTCTTAGCAGCTAAGAGAATCCCGGCGATGCCTAGACCTAGAAGCACCCACAGATTCGAAGCTTGAGACGCCATCGATGACGTTCGTTTGATGCGCTTCTATTGCTGCTCTGCTTAAGATAAGAGAGACGGACTCAAAAAGAAAAAAAACGAGTTTTCATTTGTTTTGTTTTGCGTGTTGCGTTGCGTTTCCTGAGGTTACTGGCGTTTTACCAAAAAAAAAAAAAAGTTTTGAAATAAAAATTTTAAAATTTATATTATATTTAAAAATAAAATTTTGTCAATTTTTAGTTTTTATTATTTACTAATAATATTTGATTTTGAATTATCGTTTAATTATGTAATAATATACTAATAATAGTAATCATGGTTAATTCTAAAGAGTGTGTATTTTTATAGGTATCTAAAATCTTGTGAAAAATTGTGATGGTTCCTCAAAGTTGTCTTCTTATAAAATGTTGTATCTCTTCACTATTAAAAGATGCGACTACTTAAAAAGTTGTGTATTTTCTTTAATAAAAATTGCAGCTATTTAAATTGAAAAGATGCGACTTTTCAAAGAGAGCTTTTCAAAATCTATAAATAGTCTATGTTTATACTTTTCTGAAAATAAAATTTTCGCTAATCTAATTAATACTATTAAAAGAGGAGCAATATTTATCGACCATGTTTAGACTACAAAAAAAATTATAACAGTCTAACTAAAATAAATACATTAATTATTATCGCATAATGTTTTTTTAATCTAACAAGTATCTATTAATAATGAGATATTATTCGATATGCAACCGATTCCTACATACGTGCAAAAGAAAATTGGTTTGATTAAATATTTATATAAAAAACGTTTTATGTTTTAAAAACATTTGAAAAAAATACTTAGCTTTTTTTTTTTTGTTTTTATTATGATTCCACATACAAAATATATTAAAAACAAGTTTTTTAAACAATTTTAAACAAGTTAAAAGTTGTGATATAAAATAAAAACATATCAAGACTTAAAATATATGTGTATTTAAATGTATAATGTGAATACTAAAGATAAAATTTATTCAAAAATAAACCAAAAGTAATATATAAATTGTAATAAATTATAACAAAATAAAATAATGTTAAATCACATCAACTAATTTTGTTAATATATTTATAATCCATATGATCATTTGATCTTTTTATTTTTGAAAATAATTATTTGTAACTTTGAATTAGTTATATTTAACTTAATTAATATTAAATATACATCATGCCTAAAAACTAAGGAGCTAACTAACTAATTTATTATTTTAAACTAATGAATATAATTTAATTAATAAGAAATTTAATAATAAATTAATTATATTTTAATTATTAATGTGATAAATAATGATATTGAATCATTTATTAGTTCAACCGATAGCCAGATCCTAGGTATTAGCTGTTATTATGGGTTTTATAGGAACTTTAAATATTTCTTTATTAAAAACTAAATCGGATTATATATGAGACCACAAAATTTGTCGATTTAACAGCGGGTCGGGACGGATTTTAAAATACTCAATATAATGTTTCATTTATAACATCCAAATGAAGATACAATAAAAAAATACAAATTTATATCAAATAAATTTAGATTGTTTCGAAAAATTATCCTGCGGTTTGAAACCGCGGATCAAAATCTAGTTGATAATTAATTCTAAAGGTTGTGTACTTCATTTAATTTGAAAAATTATGTGTTTTCAACAATTAAAAGTTGTGTCCTTTTATTTTAAAATAACTGTTTATATTAAAAAAATGTGACCATCTATATTGAAAAGTTATGACACTTTATATAAGTATTATTTAAAAAAGCAACATTTAAACTAGCATATGTCCATACCTTCTCAAAGCATAATTTTACTAATGCCAAAGCATTTAAACTAGACAGCCATTCACCTCGAGATAAAATGATCTCTCTGGCTTGGCCTGGGAAGATTGAAAAGAGTCTCTATCATCGTCTTCTTGTCCTTCCTTTGACATATATAAAAATCTCGTGTTTTGCTTAATGGGTTATCTCTAATTCTTTATATATTACTATGTTTATGTCTTTTTATAATACCAAGTACTACAAAGAAAATATTATTACGATCAGTTATGTCTGAAAGTTCATCTACATTTTTACTTATTGGTCTTAGCTATATATTTCATAGTTTTTGTAGGTTTATTATAAGAAAACAGTTATGTCTTTTCACTAAAAACTGAACTCTATTGTTTTTGAGAGTTGTGTCTTTTTATAAAAAAAGATCTATTAGTTTTAAGAGTTTAACTTTTCACTATTAAAAATCAATTAGTTTAAAAAGTAGTTAAAATATCTCAATAGATATATTTTTACAATTAATTAGTAGTTTTAAGGGTTGTGTCTTTTTATTATAAAAGACAAACTAATAATAAAAATCTCAATTAATAATAAAAATTGAGTCTTTACAATTTATGTATTTTCATGAAGAAACTGAACTATATTTTTCGTGCAAAAATTGAAAATTTATTAGTCTTAAGAGTTGTCTCTTTTCATTATAAAATAAATTAGATTAAAAGATACTTAAAATATTTCAACAAGTGTCTTTCTACTATTACTATGGAGTTATACACGAGTTCTAGGAAGTAACGTGTGAAAAATGCGGCGGTATACACGAGTTAATTTCGCTCCTGAAACAGGGCCTAATCCCCACGAAACCTGAACCCGAGAGAAGTAAAACAAATGATTTGATGTGAGCCATTGTTACTATGGAGAAAGGTACCAAATGTTTTTCTAAATGTGAAAACCAAACAGAGCAAATTTTTGTCTTTACGCATAAACATCATGCTTCTAGTGCCTACAAGATTCATGCATTAGACAACGTTTTCCACATGTCTTCAATTTCCTTCAACTCGCTCACACTTGGTGAGACCTGCATCACTTTTTCATACAGTTTCTTAGTACCCGATTCATGCTTGGTCGATAGTTCCTCTAGGACCCTCTGCAAAACGGTCCACAGAGAGACCACGTTGCTTTTCCATGCATCTTCATGTTCCTCCGGAATTTTAGCACAGTCGAGAAGAATTGACATGGCTGACTTGAGAGTCTGCAAAAACAGATGCAAAAGGAAAGTTGCACTAGTTTAGCAGTCGCATTGCACAGTAAATAAAAACTCATATTGATTAGAATTTACCTTAGGGATGGGTTGCATGTCGTACATGTCACAGTAATGCGAAGCCATCTCTATTAGACGGGACGAGAAGAGTAGGTGGTCAGTCTCGGGTCCTGCAATACACTCCAATGATTTTCGAAAATATATCTCTGCAACTCTAGCTCCCTTGCTGGCTTTACTCGACTTGCTCTTCTTCAAATATTGTAAGCAAATACGTCTCTGAAATACAGAATAGTAATCGTAACATTGTGAAGCTTCTGTTCTGCATGTTTCTTTCAAAGTTGTTGATTCGTATATACGGAATGCTTTTTGGAAGGCAGCTTCCACTGTTCCAACCACCGCTGTGTGTACTGATAATAGAAGTGCGTAGTTGGTATAATGCGAACCAAGCTCCTTGTAAATAACCTGCTTCAGTTCATCATCGTCTGGATAGGCTTGAACACCACTCATCGCTTCCTCGTAATAGGATGATGCCTTCATCAAAACTTGCATGTAGGCAGGTGCCCCCTTGGTAGCTAACTGTTCGGCTCGAATTGTTTCCACTCGACCTAGACCGAGGTTGGCTAGTACAGCGACCCTGGACGGGGGAAAATTCTTGCAGGTTGCCAGAGCATTACAATACGCCGTTTTAGCTTGATCAAAATCTTCCTTGTCCAAATATTTATCCGCAAATCTTTGAAAAACCCGACTACTACGTATAGTAAGAGGAGACTGACGAATCTTGCCTCCTGGAAGCTCGAGGAAAAGCTCATCATCCTTTCGGAAAAGCTGAAGAGAGAAAGCTAAGAGCTAAGAAGAAGTAAAAAACCCCAAATTCCAACTACGTAGTAGAGAATAATAAGAATTTTTTTACCCTATAAACTGTACGCTCTTCTTTGCAATGCAGATGCAGAAACCGAAGCACTTTAAGCCCGTGATGCAGAACCATACCATCGGCAGATACGATTCCTTTTTCTGAAGGTATCTCAGATGTCTTCAACGACAAGTAATCAATGACTGTTCCCTTCTCGTGATAGCAAACGGTGACTTCTGGCACGTTTGCTATCACATTTCCAATCCAAGCATCCATCCACGTCGTGGCATTGGTAAACTGAAGCGAAAAAGGTTAAAAAAAAATTATCAACCAATTTGGAAATTAATTATTATACTAAAAAATAAGAACAATGTACCTTTTCATCCCACAAATGCAAGCTTGTTAAGCCATTTTCGCTTTTAGCCAGAAGCAACTCGTTAACAACGAAAAGTGTGAGCCCCCGAATTCGCAATTTAGTAGATCCTGCATGGTTGGCGGCGGCTCACTCTCTATCAGTGGGTGACTATTTGGATCACAACGACAGGACTGCACCAAACTCAGCGTCCTAAAATTACAAAGCAAATTTGCTTCATCCACATTTATGTCACCTCTGCATGAAGACAATATAAACATTGACACTTTTCAGTAGACGAAAATGTGTAAACAAAAACAAGAAAAAAAAACGTACAGAGTAGGACTCAACACGATGGTATCGCCAAAACGCTGCACAGCTATAGAGAATTTATCGTCTGAGTATGATGTGGCAAATAGTTGCTTGAGAGGAGCGAGATGGGCAATCACGTTCGGCGGCTGGGATTCGCACTCCACTAAAGCGTTGACAACAAGTTCTTCACTAGCAAGTTCTAGTTCGTAAGCAACGGATGTACCTTCTGCACATTAACATACAAAATTGTTAATTTTGCAACGCAAATAAGTGATGTTACATCACATATATATATCCTGGAGGTGTGTGGAAAAAGCTACCTCTTTTTGGAAGATGAAGATCTGTCTCGGTTGGAAGCATGTTGTACCTTGGAGGATTTACTTTGCTAAAACAACTGAAAGTTGGAACTGAGGTCGGTTCCTCTTTGAGGATTTTCATTGATGTCACCGGGGTACTTTTATTTTTCTTCCTAGTCATCTGCAATGATTAGCAAAACTGATTGGAGTAGTAAGCTTTGCCACACTCTCAACAGATTCATACTATATGAATAATCTAAGGAAAGTCTCTGCAATGTTAAACCCAGATTGAGAAAGACATGTAAGCAAGGCCTAACCTTCCAGATGCGGGAAGAGAGAAACAGGCGCACAGAGAGAGAGAGAGAGAGCGAGCGAGTAAACAACTAGTTGCTTCACTTTTTCTTTCTTCTGGGAAGCTTTTAAAAACCCTACAAGACTGAGTGAGACTTAGGTTTATAATATTATTGGGCTTTGGTTGGGTTCAAGTACGTGTAATTTATTTTAATTTATCTACAATCATACAATTTAATTAGGGCTGCGCAGAAGTAAGTGGTTCGGTTTGGGTTCGGTTAGTGTCAAATACCCGATCGGTTTTCATTAGTTTTTATGATGCATCAATACAATTAAAACATCAGACATTTTTCGGACATCCCTTTGGTTTTTTAAACTATTTACAAGAGTGCCATTATCATTTAATTTTAATTAATAAGTTATAGAAATTAGTTATAACAACCAAATAAATTGCAGACTCCACCTTATTTACAATCGAAAATATATGGTAAGTTATAATATGTTAATTTTTTTGTATTTATTGTCCACCTCAGAATATATCAACTATTCTCAATATGTAATCCTAATTAAATGAATAATTGAGTACAGATTTCTATAAGTATAATAATATTACTATAATAGTATACTTATTTGATATAATATTTACCAAACATTTAAAATAAATTTAATTTATTATTATGTTCTTAGTAATAATATTTTCCAAATTAAAAAGAATAAAATCAACACCGGATTAGTATTTATAAATATCTAAACAATTCCTATATCTTGGGGACATAAAAACTAAAACCAAATTAAAACCAAAATAAAAACCAAATGGATATCGAGATAAACAAAATAAAATTTATATATTTTTAAAATGATAAAATACTCTAAAACTATTATCTATAAACTGAACTACACAGAAAAAAGGATTTTCCTACTACTTTTATTCAAACATTTTGAAATTATTTTTAATTTCTGCTAGAATAGAATCACCTGAATATATTTTTAACCAAAGTATCTATTATATGATATAATATTTACCAAACATTTAAAATAAATTTATTTTATTATTATGTTCTTAGTAATAGTATTTTCCAAATAAAAATAAAATAAAATCAACACCGGATTAATATTTATAATATCTAAACAAATCCTATATCTTGGGACAGAAAACTACAACCAAATCAAAACGAGACTAAAAACCAAATGGATATCCAAATATTCAAAATACAGTCTATATATTTTTAAAATATTTATTATATTTAATTTTAAAATGATAAAATATATCTAAAATACTATCTATAAACTGAACTACACAAAAACAGATTTCCCTATTATTTCTATCCAAAATATATGAAATTATTTTTAATTTTATGCTAAAATAGAACCACCCGAATATTTTTTTATCCAAAGTATCTAAATTTATCCGACTTATCCATTATTTTTTTCTGAAATTTCAAAAAACATCATTTTACCCTAATTACTCTAAGTTGTCCAAAAAAGAGAAGAACCGGGCCATAGTCGAATTGAACTCGAAATTTTAATGGTTTTCCAAACCAAACCGGAAACCAAATTAACCAAACCAAAATCAAATACAAATTCATAAATAACCGAACAACTCTTATATTTCTACCCAAAAGATGAATTTTTATACTATTTTTTATCCAAAATATTTAAAATTATTTTAATTTTCTGCTATAATAGAATCACTCGATTACTCTTTAGCTAAAATATCTATATTTATCTGAATTTTCCGTTATTTTTCCAAAAATTCGATCATTTTTACCCCAATTACTCTAAATTATCTAAAAACAAGAACCGGACCATAGTCGAATTGAACTCAAAAATTTAACGGGTTCTTAACATTGTTATTCGAACCAAACCGAAAACTAAGTTAACCAAACCAAAATCAAATCCAAATTCATAAATAACCGAACGATTCTTATATTTCTTGAATCGAAAAATGGAAATCAAACTGGAATGAATCTGAAAACAAAAAAAATACAAATTAGAACCAAACTGAAAACCAAATGCGTACAAACATATTAGTGAGCAAATAAATAGGGTAATAAATATGTCAACAAAAATAATCTCCCGCTTCCTAAGCGCGGATCAAAATCTAGTTTAGCTTTTAATAGTATAGATAAAAAAAATAAAAAACAATTTTTTTTTAATTAGATAAATAACTAAAACTAATAAAAATAAGAGTTATCCAAAATTAAAAATATTTTTCAAAATTAAGTGTCCGAGAAAACCAATTGCTTCTTAACTCCGTTTTAGTTGTTTGAATTTGTTAGTGACTTCAATGTAATAATTAATGTAAAATAAAATACTTATATTTAGCAGTACATATGTATACATTTAAATTTATATCATTAGAAATTTTTGTTAATTTATTTCTTTTGCTTACCATATATTAAATTTAATTTAATAAAATAAGATAAAATTTTCTTAGGTATATAATTATCAAAAGTAGAATAAATCATATTTTTTAAAAATGTGATATTAAAAAAACTAATGATTTTGAGATTAAAAATTTAAAATTTTT
>NW_026616812.1:0-21667 GCF_000801105.2 Raphanus sativus | reverse complement strand
AAAACATTGTAGAAATGTGTTTCCTAAATCAATGACCATCTATGATAATTGCTTGATTTAATCATTCTGATGTATGGCTGCCCATGTTTTGTTCTAGAAACAGCATAAGTTTTTTGTGACTTTTATAGATGAAAAGTCTAAGTATACTTGGATCACTTTGCTGCAATCAAAAAGATAGGGTGCTAGAAGCCTTTAAAATTTTCAGAATTATGTCACTAACCATTTCAATGTCAAGATTAAATTCTTAGATCAGATAATGGTGGTGAATACACTAGCACAGCTTCAAACAACTTAGCTTCACACACGGAAAATCATCCATCAAACCAGCTGTCCCACACACCTCAACAAAATGGTGTGGCAGAAAGAAAGAATAGACACTTGATGGAAGTGGCCAGGAGCATGATGTTTCACTCCAATGTGCCTAAGAGGTTTTGGGGAGATGCAGTGGTTACTGCTGGTTATTTATCAAACCGCACGCCAACAAGAGTTCTTCACAATGCCACTCCATATGAGGGTATTGAAACAAAGCTAAATCATCCATAGATCACTTGCGTGTGTTTGGGTGTGTGTGTTTTGTTTTGATTCCAGGAGAGCTTAGAAACAAGCTGGAAGCCAAGAGTAGAAAGGCAATGTTCATTGGGTATTCAAACTCACCAAAAGGGTTACAAATGTTATGTACCAGAGACTAGAAGAGTTCTGGTATCAAGGGATGTTAAGTTCATGGAATCAACAGGCTACTATGATGAGAAGAGTTGGGATGAACTCAAGGATCTTTTCTCAATCAGCCACTGATAGAGCTAACAACCTGAGGATCATTATGGAGAGACTTGGCGTCAGTCTACCAAATGAACCAGATAAGGTGAGGGAGACCTCCCACTCGGGCTGCTGAAGAAAGTAGAGAAGAAGTTGGAGTATCTCATCATGATCATGAGGGGGGCCATGGAGATGATCAATCTGCGAAAGCTCAGCCTGAAGAGAACTCAGGAGTATCTCATGATCAAGAAGAGATGGATCACAACCACAAGCAGCCACTGAAACTCATGAGGAGCCAAGTGACAACAATCAAGCTGATCAGATACACACCTTGAGAAGGAGTACAAGGAACAGGAGACCAGCCTCAGATTGGATCAACACAAGGGTTTACTTCAATGCTAAAGTCGTGGCACAATCTATTAGTGCAGTATGCTCACTAGCTCACTATCCAGCAGAGCATCAAGCCTTCATCACCGAATTGGATCAAGAATGGATTCCAAAGACATATGAGGAAGCCATGCAAATGAGGAGTGGGGATCATCTGTTGGAGAAGAGATGGGAGCTATGGAAAAGAATGAAACATACTTTGAAAGTGAGCTTCCCAAAGGGAAGAAAGCAGTGACAGCCGGCTTCTCTTCACAATCAAGTATGGAGCCAATGGAAAGCCAGAGAGGAAGAAAACCAGACTGGGTGGCAAGAGGCTACACTCAAGTATATGGTGAAGATTACTTGGATACATTTGCACCAGTGGCAAAAACTGCACACCATAAGAATTCTACTCTCACTTGCGGTCAACTTGGAGTGGGACTTGTGGGCAAATGGATGTGAAGAATGCATTTCCTTCAAGGAGAGTTATGATGAAGTATACATGAGACTCCTCCTGGCCTTGAAGACATGGTGAAACCAGGAATGTGCTTAGACTCAGGAAGGCCATCTACGGATTGAAACAATCTCCAAGAGCATGGTACCACAAGCTAAGTTCAACATTGAATGGAAGAGGCTTTGTGAAGTCTCAAGCAGATCATTCTCTATTCACTCTCACCAGCAAGGAAGGCATCATAGTCATACTGGTATATGTTGATTGACATAATCATCACTGGTAGCAACAAGGAAGGTATCCTCTCTACTAAATCTTTTCTCAAATCTACTTTTGATATTAAGGATTTGGGAGAGTTAAAGTACTTCCTAGGGATGAATTTTGCCGCTCTAAAGAGGGGCTGTTCATATCTCAAAGGAAGTACACACTTGATATCTTGAATGAGGCAGGAACCATTGGAAGTAGACAGGCCAAAACACCATTGGAAGAAGGCTACAAAGTGCTGCGAGAGGGGGAGTATGAAGCTACCCCATTTCAAGATGTCAAGAAGTATAGAAGAATGGTGGGTAAGCTCATCTACTTGACCATTACCAGACCAGATGTGTGCTTTGCTGTGAATCAAGTGAGTCAACACATGGGAGCTCCTAAGGTGCATCACTGGAACATGGTAGAAAGGATCTTGAGATACTTAAGAGAGGCGCCAGGTCAAGGAGTTTGGATGGCGTGTAACAAGAGCACTGAAGTTGTGGGGTATTGTGATGCTGATTGGGCTGGAGACAGAGTAGATAGAAGATCAACCACAGGTTATTGTACATTCATTGGAGGGAATCTGGTCACATGGAAGAGCAAGAAGCAAAAAGTGGTGTCTTGCTCAAGTGCTGAAGCAGAATATAGAGCAATGAGGAAACTTACCAGTGAGCTGATATGGATCAAGGGTCTACTCAAGGATTTGGGCATTGAGATCAGTACACCAATGACTATGCATTGTGACAACCAAGCAGCCATACACATCGCAAGCAACTCAGTCTTTCATGAGAGGACTAAGCATATAGAAGTGGACTGCCACAAAGTGAGACAAGCAGTGGAGCAGCTAGTGATACTTCCATGCTATACTAGGAGTGAGGATCAACTAGCTGATATCTTCACCAAGGCAGCCAGCAGCAAGGTTTGTGAGTTCATTCATCCTAAGCTTGGACTCATAGACCTCACTTGTCACTGATCCTCTTAGCCATGAAGGATTCTACTCTTTTTCCTTTGCTTGGTTTTTATCCCAAGTGGTTTTTCCAAGTAAAGGTTTTAATGAGGGAATGCTTCATGGTTTCCAAGCTTGATCAATCCCTATGGTCAAGCTTGAGGGGGAGTGTTGACATGAAGCAAGATACAAGACTATGAAGGAGAGAACAAGACACGCATGAGAATGATCAATGGTGCAGTTTTAGTGCAACATGTGTGATCTACCCTAACGTGGCTTGCAAGGCACGTTGAGGACTTAGACATAAGAAGCACATGATTTAAATGTACTAGAAATGTGAAGGATGTCGACACAAAGAGAAGAGAGACGTTGGAGAAGAGTCACGGGCTGGCTAAGGAAGATCAAGGCAGAGTGAACCGTTGGGAGCTGTCGCTTTCCCTCAGCTGCACGAGCCTGATCACGCCAGACCTCACTCCTCATTGTTTAATCTTTTCTGTACTTCCTCTCATTGTTTATTATTTACCTCATTGCAAGTTGCAATGTCTTGTTTGTCTTTAAATAGGTTGTATCTCACAATTAATCAATCTAAGGAAATATGAATTCCTCAACTCTCTCTCTTTAGTTTGCGCAAACCACTCCTCTCTCTCTCTTCTCTTTCACTCGGATTCTTCTTTGCTTACACTCTTGTTCTTTAATTCTCATCACAAACTCTCTTTAATCTTCATAAAATCTCAAGGGGGAGTGTTGAGATGAAGCAAATAAGCCACAGCTAGTATGGTGACATGAGAAGGAACCAGGCGCATGAGAAATAAGCTAAGGAAGAACTTACTTGAGAAGCAAGTCTGTCCGTACACATCAGAAGCTAAACATGAAGTGCAAGGCAAGGAAGTGAACCAAGTTGAAGTTTAAACTCACCTTGACACTTACCTTGACGAGAATGAGGGAAGAGAGACGTTGGGGGAACTGATCACATGTTTTGGTTAAGCTCAAAGTCAAATGGAGGCAAGAGAGACGTTGGGACAAGTCACTATTACTGCCCAGTCTGCGCAACCAGTCTTGGACTCACTCTAGCATTGTTTATTCAATTGTGTACTAGCTATTATCTTATTCTCCTGGTTTCTCTATTTATGTAACCTGTCTGGATACTAAATCAATACACAAGAATCATTTCTCTAAGTCTCTCTCTCTTTACTCGTCACTCTCTCACTCTTTCTCACAATGTTCTTCATTTGATCACACTTTGATTCTCATATTCTATCATTCCTCACTTCTCTTTACTCCTTGCGCAAACTCTCTCTCTCTCTCTCTCTCTCTCGGATCCTTCTCATCTTTCTCTCTTTGATTCTTCAGTTCTAACCAATATTACTCTCTTAATTCATACAAAATCTCAGGTTCATCCTGGTTTGATAAGAATCATGAAGATATTGCCATATGTCCAAAAAGGCTAATCTGGAATCATCTGGATAGAAAGTGGGATATCTTCTTACTCACAACTCCTATGAGATTTATTCAACTTCCTGGTTATTCTCCACTGATTAGTGGTTCCCAATCAAGGTTCTTATATATTGGTTCATCCTGGTTTGATAAGAATCATGAAGATATTGCCATATGTCCGAGCAGGCTAATCTGGAATCATCTGGATAGAAAGTGGGATATCTCTTAATCACAACTCCTATGAGATTTATTCAACTTCCTGGTTATTCTCCACTGATTAGTGGTTCCAAATAAAGCTTCTTAGATCGTGGTTCATCCTGGTTTGATAAGAATCATGAAGATAATGGCATTAGTCCGAACAGGCTAATCTGGAATCATCTAGATAGATGGTGGTATATCTTCTTGCTCACAACACTAATGAGATTTATTCAACTTCCTGGTTATTCTCCACTGATTAGTGGTTCCAAATAAAGCTTCTTAGATCAAGGTTCATCTTGGTTTGATAAGAATCATGAAGATAATGGCATATGTCCGAACAGGCTAATCTGGAATCATCTGGATAGAAGGTGGGATATCTTCTTGTTCACAACACTTATGAGATTTATTCAACTTCCTGGTTATTCTCCACTGATTAGTGGTTCCCAATCAAGGTTCTTATATATTGGTTCATCCTGGTTTGATAAGAATCATGAAGATAATGGCATATGTCCGAACAGGCTAATCTGGAATCATCTGGATAGAAGGTGGGATATATCTTCTTGCTCACAACACTTTTGAGATTTATTCAACTTCCTGGTTACTCTCCACTGATTAGTGGTTCCAAAGAAAGCTTCTTAGATCGTGGTTCAGCCTGGTTTGATAAGAATCATGAAGATATTGCCATATGTCCGAACAGGCTAATCTGGAATCATCAGGATAGAAGGTGGGATATCTTCTTGTTCACAATACTTATGAGATTTATTCAACTTCCTGATTATTCTCCACTGATTATTGGTTCCAAATAAAGCTTCTTAAATCGTGGTTCATCCTGGTTTGATAAGAATCATGAAGATATTGCCATATGTTCGAACAGGCTAATCTGGAATCATCTGGATAGAAAGTTGATGTGATCATCGACCAGATAGATGATGAAGAAGATGATACTAAAGATCAACCAGCTCAAGAGGATGCCTTAGAAGTTTCAGAAGGACCAATGACTCGTGCTAGAGTTAAGAAGCTCAAAGAAGCTATTGGAGGTTTACTTAGGAAGTCTCTGAATCAAGATGAATGTCTTGGAGGAAGCTTGATACTTCAAGACACCCTTATCACCATCCAAGCTATCTCACCATCAAGCTGAGTATCATCTAGGCTAGCAAGAGAAGTGTGCTCTTTTCCTGTCTTAGTTTTTGTCCCACTGGGTTTTGCTAAGATAGGTTTTTAACGAGGCCTTGTCTTGCTAATCAAATCACCTAGCATGATACTCTCGAACCACATAAGTACCTTATGTTATTTTTAGACTATGTTTTCTTATTTCGTTACACAAGTCAAAGAGGAGCCTGTTCCTTAATGACTCTTGTTGTTTCCGAGACCTTGTGCATGTACAAGGATCTCACTATATATGTGTGTGTCTCGTAGTCTAATAAGATCATCCAATCTTTTATCTTAAAACCTTTGTTCTCTCTGACTTGTCTTTGCGAGTTCTTGAGTTCTGTTGGTGAGTAATATCCAGCAATCTCTAGTTGTCTAAGGAGGTGTGTTATATCCAATCTAGTCAACTAAACCGTGTCAAGGAGCTATTCCGCAACTCTTTGATTCATCACCATTTCACTGCCTTGAAGATCTTGAGTCTTTGATTCGTTCTTGCAAGGATCTATCCATATCATCCAGAGAAATCATCCTAGGATCGTATTAAGTGGTATCAGAGCACTCTGGATAGGGAAGTTCTCGATCTCTCTTTGATTTTTGATTTGAACTCTTCAGCTTCTTTTCAAATCATCGATAGATCTGTGTTTTTTGTTTAAGTTTATCACTTGATCTGATCATTCTATCACTTGTTTTCATTGATCTGAATCGAATCCTGTTAGATCTAAGAATTTTTATCATATTTGAATTTGAATCGATCAATTGCTTGTGTTTGAAGAAATCGTGATCATAGATCTGTTGTTTGTTCTGCAAGTTTTCATTTTTTTTTTATTGTTTGATCTCGTTTCTGTTGAACTACTTATTTGTTTAAGTGTTTGATTGAATCAGGTACCATGGGGAACGAGACTGATGAAGAAGCAGACTTGATGAGAAGAAACAAAATGCTGATGGAAGCCATGACTGCTCAGTTGAACAAAACCATGTTGGAGAACATGTCAACTATGATGAAAGACAACATGGAAGAAATTAGAAGGGAGATTAGACAAGCTACTGGTCAAGGACACAGCCGTGAAGCTGAAAGAGAAGAGCAATCTCCACAACGCCAACGAGAGCATGATGGTTCACAAGAAACTGATAACTACTATGAGCGTAGAAGATCCTCTTCTAGAGACAGTCGTAGGAGACCTAGGAGAGATCACGTGGGAAGAAGGTATCATAGAGATGAGTATACTGGTCTTAAGATCAAGATCCCTCCTTTCCATGGCAAAGTTGATCCTGATGCTTACTTGGAGTGGGAAAAGAAGATTGAGATTGTCTTCAATTGTCAACACTACACAAACGCTCAAAGGATCCAGATTGCCACTACTGAGTTTTATGACTATGCTTTGAGTTGGTGGGATCAACTGGTAACTGCTAGACGTGTCAATCAAAAGTATCCTGTTGACTCTTGGCAAGAGATGAAGTCTTTGATGCGCAAGAGGTTTGTACCTAGCCACTACCATCGTGATCTGCACCAGAGGCTACGAAAACTGATTCAAGGCTCCAAAACCGTGGAGGAATACTATCAAGAGATGGAATTGTTGATGCAGAGAGCAAGTGTCTCAGAAGATAGAGAAGCTAACATGTCAAGGTTTCTTGGAGGACTCAACCGTGAGATACAAGATAGAGTGGAGATGCAGCATTACGTTGAGCTAGAGGAGATGCTACACAAAGCTATCTTGGTGGAACAACAACTCAAAAGAAAGAGCTACTCTCGTTCTAGCTATGGTGCTAGCAAGTTTCAGCATTCAAGGGAAGAGAAGCCTAGTTACCAGAAGGAGAGCAAACCTTATCAGAAGGATGACACTAAACCTGGCAGCATCTTTGACAAAGAAAAAGGAAAAGCAATAGCTACGGGTTCAAAGTCTCGTAATGTCAAGTGCTTTAAGTGTCAAGGGCGTGGACACTATGCCAACGAATGTACTAACAAGAAAACCATGATCCTTCTAGACACTGGAGAGTATTTGTCTCAGGATGAGAAGATCCACACTGAACGTGAGCAATCTGAGGCAGAGTCTGAAGAAGAACCGGTCAGAGGAAGGTTACTAGTAACAAGAAGACTTATGAATCTCCAAACCAAGGCAGAAGAGACTGAGCAGCGTGAGAATTTGTTCTACACTAGATGTCTGGTTCAAGGAAAGGTCTGTAGTCTCATCATTGATGGAGGAAGTTGTGTCAACGTGGCCAGTGAGACAATGGTGGCAAAGTTGGGTTTGAAAGTTCAGAAACATCCAAAGCCATACCGGTTGCAGTGGCTTAATGAAGAAGGAGAAATGAGAGTCTCAACTCAGGTTCTGATTCCCATAGCCATTGGTAAATACGAAGATGAGGTTCTATGTGATATACTACCTATGGAGGCAAGCCACATTCTTCTTGGACGACCTTGGCAATCAGACAGGCGTGTGATGCATGATGGTTATACTAACAAGCACACCTTTGAGCATAATGGCAAGAAAACCGTGCTGGTGCCTCTAACTCCCAAAGAGGTTCATGAAGATCAACTTCAACTTCAGAAAAAGAAGAAGATCGATCTCAAGCCTGATCAAAGCAAGCAACACAATCTCTATGCCAAAACAGGGGAGATCAAAAGAATTCTCTACTCTCAAAATTCTTTTGTTTTACTCAGGTTTAAAGAAAACCTTCTAACTGTTGCTAATAAAACACCGGATTATCCGAGTGAACTATCTTCTCTTTTGCAGGAATACAAAGATATCTTTCCAGAAGACAATCCAATTGGGTTACCTCCAATTCGTGGGATTGAGCATCAAATAGATTTTGTTCCTGGAGCTACACTTCCAAACCGGCCATCTTACAGGACCAACCCTGTTGAAACTAAAGAGCTACAAAAGCAAGTGGAGGAGCTTATGGAAAAGGGACATATCAGAGAAAGCATGAGTCCTTGTGCCGTTCCAGTGCTTCTTGTGCCAAAAAAAGATGGTAACTGGAGAATGTGTGTTGACTGCAGAGCCATCAACAATATCACTGTAAAGTATCGCCATCCTATTCCTAGATTAGATGACATGCTAGATGAATTGCATGGGTCTTGCTTCTTTTCTAAGATAGATCTTAAGAGTGGTTATCACCAGATTAGGATGAAGGAAGGTGATGAGTGGAAAACTGCATTTAAAACTAAACATGGATTGTATGAATGGTTAGTGATGCCATTTGGTTTGACGAATGCACCTAGTACTTTCATGCGCTTAATGAATCATGTTCTAAGATCATTCATAGGCATCTTTGTTGTTGTTTACTTTGATGACATCTTAGTTTACAGCAAAAGCTATCATGATCATATAGAACATCTTAGGGCTGTCTTTGATGTGCTTAGAAAAGAATCTCTTTACGCCAATCTTAAGAAGTGTACATTTGGAACAGATAACTTGGTCTTTTTAGGCTTTGTTGTGAGTGCAGATGATGTTAAAGTGGATCAAGAAAAGATCAAAGCGATCTAAGAATGGCCAAGTCCAACCACCGTGAGTGAAGTAAGAAGTTTCCATGGGCTTGCTGGTTTCTACAGGCGATTTGTCAAAGATTTTAGCACTATAGCAGCTCCCTTAACTGAAGTGATCAAAAAAGATGTTGGATTCAAATGGGGAGAAGCACAAGAAACCGCCTTTCAATGCCTTAAAGAGAAGCTCACTCATTCTCCTCTCCTTACTCTTCCTGACTTTAATAAAACGTTTGAGATTGAATGTGATGCTTCCGGTATAGGTATTGGTGCTGTCTTAATGCAGGATAAGAGACCAATAGCTTACTTCAGTGAGAAGCTTGGAGGAGCTACACTCAACTATGCAACATATGACAAGGAACTCTATGCGCTTGTGAGAGCTTTGCAAACTTGGCAACACTACCTCTGGCCTAAGGAGTTTGTGATACACACGGATCATGAGTTTCTTAAGTACTTAAAGGGGCAAAACAAGCTCAGCAAGAGACATGCCACATGGGTTGAGTTCATAGAAACCTTTCCATATGTGATCAAATACAAACAAGGTAAGGACAATATAGTGGCTGATGCACTATCTCGAAGGTATGTCCTCTTGAACACTCTTGATGCTAAGTTGTTAGGATTTGAACAACTTAAAGGAATGTATGAAACCGATCCTGATTTTAAAGATGCATATAAATCTTGTGAAAAGTTTGCTTCTGGTCATTACTTTAGACAAGATGGGTTTCTCTTCTATGATAATCGTTTGTGTATTCCTTGATATTTTAGGAGAACTTAGGTGATAGTTTGTGTGAAGTGATTAGCGAGAGAGATTAATGGAGAGACTAGAGAGATTATGAGAGATTAAGAGACTTTGTATCAACACTTTAGAGACTTAGAGACTTAGAACCAGAGATTAACATGTAGTAACCAGTCTAAGAAGAAGAGAGACTCTCTCAGCTTAGCTTACAATGTCGCCACAAACAAGTTTAAATACTAGGGAACTAAACATAAACCCTAAGACAAAGAGATAAGAAATGGACAGTGGAGATTAGATGATTTGAAATGGATGGGAGAGATCAAATCTTGTAGCTGGCGTGGTCAATGTGTGGAGATGTGGCTGTGATGCTCCTGTTTGAAATACTTGGCCAGAATTGAATGTTGCTGTAAAGGTAAAGCACCTTTACCTTTCCAGCTCTCACACAGCATCTTTAATCCACAAGGCATATTCTCTTTGCCATGTTTAAACTCCAACGGTCACTAGTCTAAACCCTTTGCGCCCACACATTGCACCATCTTTCTTTCTTCCTTGCTTCACAAGTTTGTGCCCACACATTGCACAATTTATAATTCTTCTCTTGCTTGCTTCTCAAGCTTGCGCCCAGACTTTGCACATTCTGATAATGTGCCCACACTTTGCACAGACCTCAAATGCCTTCAACATCTTGAGTCTTGATTCTGATACTGTGCCCACACTTTGCACATTCTGATAATGTACAAAGTGTTGTGCCCTGACTTTGCACATCTTCCCATTTCCATCTCCATCTCTTAAACCACTTCATCTGATCTTCTCTCCACAAGATAATCACTTCAGAATACTTCTGAAGCTCTATTGAACTCTTCTGAACATTATCAAGAACTTGCACTATTTATGTACAAGTTCTTTCTTCCCTTCAGTTCAACACTCCCCCTCAAGCTTGACTTTAGAGATTCTAAATCAAGCTTGGAACTCTGAAGAAACTCCCTCATTAAAACCTTGCAAAGAAAACCCATTTGGGACAAAACAATTGCAAGGAAAAAGAGTAGAGCTCTCCAAAGCCTAGGGATTGGCCAATGAGTTCTTATGTCTTAGAACCAGTGTGGTTAGACATAAGAAACTCTGGATCACGGCCTAAACACATGTTGTGCCATCAATGAGATGTCACACCACCACACACTTCAGCTTTACTTCTTATGAATTCGCTTTGGAACTCCCCCTCTCAACCAGCTTCACAGCATCTTCTTAGAAAGACAAGGAGACAACCAGAACATCGTCCAACATCAGTAAGTCTGATAAACACTCCAAACTCAGCTTGCCCTCTTCATAAATCCTAGATCAGTTCACCCCTCTCAATGAACTTCTCAGCTACTTTAGAGAATCTAGGAGATGACCAGGAACCTTCAAGTGAGGCGCCAAGCATCAAACGTACAACCTTCAACTCAATAAGATCCTTCTGACCTTCTTTCCACACGCTTCATTCCTTCAAGTCTTTGCCACTATAAACACCCGGAGATGATGAGTTTGAATGATGTGTATGCTAAGGCAGGAGCACCCAGACTCCGGGTCGTAGCCAAAGCATGCACATTCATCACACACTCATCTCATTAACCACTTGAATCAGCTACTCCTTCAGCTGCTACTTTGCATTTCTCTCTTCCACCAAGTCTTCTTCTACTTGGTCCTTTCATAACTGAACTCCACCAGAGTCAAGCACCACACTTCACTTCTTCTTTCAATAGAACCGAACACCATAGTGGAGCTTCACTTCTCCACCTTCTAGACCTGACTTCTTCAGGACATTTTCTTCACCAGTACTCATAAGTTTCACGCTTCAGGTCAGCACCCTTCAAGGCTTCCCTACATCAGATTTTTTCATCTTCCTTAGTCACACAAGAATACTTTCCCAACACATCTAGTACCTGATACATTTCAAAGAGGCATCAGGACTATTCATCACATCGTCACCAGACATTAGAGTAATTAGAGAACCAAACATTTTTAGAACCATTTGAAAACATTTAAAGAACCAAGAACCATCAATCAAAACAATTTTAAAGAACCAATTGAAATAGGATTAAGTTAACGAAACCCTCCCTTTTTGTTTGTATGAGTTCCCAACTCAGCTTGCACACCATCCTCACGGCATCATAACTGGTGGACAGCTTAGTAGAATGACTTCTCCTCAACCACCTCACATTGAAGTCGCATTTATGAGGAACCTACTCTCTTACTCCACCAAGATTGCTCTGAACAAACTCTTGATCTAGGCACGCCACTGCCTAAACCCACCAGTTACTGAACCTTCTTAGAGGTCTTTGTACACGCTTCTCTTCTTGATCATGTAACTTGCTCATTAACATCCCCCTCAAGCTTAGATTCCAAGACTTAGATTTGGAGCTAAGCTTGTGAAAGGTGTAAGCAAAGTTTCATGACAATATCCCCACCAGTCTCCACAGACTTTTGGTACTAGTCTTAGTCTTGTGAGCTGCTTTCTTCCTTATACCAGGAATTAAAGGTGTTTGAATCACCATAGAAAGACCTCACAAGACAAGATCACATTGTATAATAACCCATGCTACACTTCCTGTAGTCTTTGGACGAGACATGTCCTTTGGTATTATACAATGTCAGTTCCTCATTGCTATCAATAGCTCTACACTTCCTGTAGTTTGTGGATTAACACATCCAGTACTGATATACAATGGAACTTGATCAACCAATTTATATTCTTGCTCGTTGTTGTGCTTCATCTTCTTGTACCTGACACCACCACAACTCAATGCAAGATTAAAACTTTTTCATTGGGACCAACCAAGATTTTTATATCTTGTTTGATCACCAATGCCGCAACATACCTGATCTTGAAGCAAGCAAATCACAAGAACAAGATCAGGTTCTTTTCAATCACTAAGATGGCAATGTATGCTTTCAACAATACACTGACATCTTAGGCTAAATTTTATGAGACACTAGAAAAAGAAAGCAACAATTAAGAGAAACTATATGAATGCAATAGGTTCAATCCGAATGAAAAGACACAAATCTAACAACCTAGACATGCGCAAATGACAAGAAGCTTATGCACAGTAGTTCAATCATGCCGGTGATGTAAGTGGTCTAGACAACTTCTAAATACCACTAGACATCAGGGATGGATTTAACTATGGCATAAGCACAAGAGACTAATGCATAAATGAATGCAAGCAACACATGTCAAGACACAATAGATAACACACCATTGATCTAAGCAGTTTAGACATACTACTAATTCTGCTAGATTCCAATGATGGATTACCTAAAGTCTTGACACCACAATGAACCGGATTAAACCACCAAACATATCAAACATGATGTAAGCATCAGAGAACACTTCTCAATTTTGCAATACACTCATGATGATACAACCACACAACAATGCAGAAATTTAAACATGAGACTTTGGACCTAAGGCCAATAAAATAATTAAAGACACATGCTCTTATTAAGGGAGAGAGGCTTTGCTCACAACCAAGAGATCCGAGCTGATCTCTTGAACCTCCATTGGACTGCTTACTTGAGCTTGACTGGTTTGAGAGTTGGATACAACTCCCAACATTCCTTCTCCACATGCCCAACCTTCTTGCAGTGATCACACTTGAGCTTGACCGGTTTTAGAGTTGGATACAACTCCCAACACTCCTTCTTCAAATGTCCAACCTTCTTGCAGTGATCACACCTCTTGTCCCTTTCATCCTTTTGAACCGCCTTTCCTCTTTGAGAACTCCCTTCAGCGTGAGACACAAAGGAAAAAGTTCCCTTTGTCTTCATGAATCCCATTGAACATTCTTCCTTTTGGATATGTGCACATACTTCTTCAAGTGATGGGAGTTCCTCTGATCTTAGAATACACATGATGAGATTATTGTAGGCTGGTTTGAGAGTTAAGAGCAGATCAATCACCATATCTTGCTCTCTTCTCTCCTTTAGCATTTCTAGCTCAAAGGTTTGAGGCCTAAGCTCCTCCAGCTCTGCCTTCAGAGACTTGAACCTTCCTAGATGAGTAATGAACTCATTTTCTTCCTGGGATAACTCGTTGATAGTCTTCTTGAGCTTAAAGACTTCGTACAGATCACACTGATTCCCATATATCAGTTTAAGGGTGCTCCACAACTCCTTAGCACTCTCACAGTATGCATGAGCTTCGAGAATGGATTGAGCCATGTTGAGCTCAATTGTAAATAGCACCAGGAGATCCTCTCGTTTCCATGCTTCACCACGAGCAAGTTCTGAGCTTGCTTCACCTTCAACAATCAAAGCGACATCATCTGAAGAACAATGTCTCCACAGACCTTTCTCAACCAGGGCTATCTTCATCATGCGGGACCAAACATAGTAATTGGGACCTTGAAGAGTAACTGGAATGATCAAAGCTTCAGGAGACTCCATTTGTAACCGAAACACTTCAAGGCTGACCACTTGAAACCCGGACCTTACAGCACTCCAACTGACCAGACTTGAGCTTCAGCACCTTTTCTCTAAACCAAATTCCACGATCCAGAGACACAAAGCTTCACCCTTTGGAGTGCGACCCAAAGCCTTCAACACGTTTGAAACCTCACAAGTTTAACTTGAGTCGCCAGCAACGAGAACACACCACCAAGCTTGAGACTCCTTCAAAGCCTTCAGCTTTAACTTGAACAGCAGCACCTAGAACACGCCACACAGCTTAAGACTCCTTCAAAGTCTTAAACTTTTAACTTGAATCCGCAAATACCAGAAACACACTCCAAAGCTTGAGACTCCTTCAAAGTCTTCAACTTTTGGAACAAGGCAACCACAAAACACCACCAATATTGAAACAAACGCCAAACCACAACCAGCTTCAAGAACAACTACACAAGTCTTCAGAGCTTCCAACAAAAACGCCAAAGAACCAAACTTTGGACCGACAAAACTATAACACCACGCCCCAGCTTTCTTCAAAGCTTCAACCTTCAGTCTTCTACGAACACACAAGAACCCAGATTCCTATGAACCTGGCTCTGATACCATGATATTTTAGGAGAACTTAGGTGATAGTTTGTGTGAAGTGATTAGCGAGAGAGATTAATGGAGAGACTAGAGAGATTATGAGAGATTAAGAGACTTTGTATCAACACTTTAGAGACTTAGAGACTTAGAACCAGAGATTAACATGTAGTAACCAGTCTAAGAAGAAGAGAGACTCTCTCAGCTTAGCTTACAATGTCGCCACAAACAAGTTTAAATACTAGGGAACTAAACATAAACCCTAAGACAAAGAGATAAGAAATGGACAGTGGAGATTAGATGATTTGAAATGGATGGGAGAGATCAAATCTTGTAGCTGGCGTGGTCAATGTGTGGAGATGTGGCTGTGATGCTCCTGTTTGAAATACTTGGCCAGAATTGAATGTTGCTGTAAAGGTAAAGCACCTTTACCTTTCCAGCTCTCACACAGCATCTTTTATCCACAAGGCATATTCTCTTTGCCATGTTTAAACTCCAACGGTCACTAGTCTAAACCCTTTGCGCCCACACATTGCACCATCTTTCTTTCTTCCTTGCTTCACAAGTTTGTGCCCACACATTGCACAATTTATAATTCTTCTCTTGCTTGCTTCTCAAGCTTGCGCCCAGACTTTGCACATTCTGATAATGTGCCCACACTTTGCACAGACCTCAAATGCCTTCAACATCTTGAGTCTTGATTCTGATACTGTGCCCACACTTTGCACATTCTGATAATGTACAAAGTGTTGTGCCCTGACTTTGCACATCTTCCCATTTCCATCTCCATCTCTTAAACCACTTCATCTGATCTTCTCTCCACAAGATAATCACTTCAGAATACTTCTGAAGCTCTATTGAACTCTTCTGAACATTATCAAGAACTTGCACTATTTATGTACAAGTTCTTTCTTCCCTTCAGTTCAACATTCCTAATTGCTCTTTGAGAGACTTATTTGTTAGGGAATCACATGGAGGAAGTCTTATGGGGCATTTTGGTATTGCCAAGACTCTTAAAGTTTTGCAGGATCATTTCTTTTGGCCTCGCATGAAGAGAGATGTGGAGAGAATCTGTGAGAGATGCGCAACTTGTAAGCAAGCTAAGTCCAAAATTCAAGCTCACGGTTTGTATACTCCTTTACCCATTCCTTATCATCCTTGGAATGACATCTCTATGGATTTTATTGTTGGATTGCCTAGGACTAGAACCGGAAAGGATTCAATCTTTGTAGTTGTTGATAGGTTCTCCAAAATGGCTCACTTCATTGCTTGTCACAAAACTGATGATGCATTGCATGTTTCTAATTTGTTCTTTAAAGAGATTGTGCGTTTACATGGCATGCCTAGAACTATAGTATCTGATAGAGACACTAAGTTTCTTAGTTACTTTTGGAAGACACTTTGGTCTAAGTTAGGCACTAAGTTATTGTTCTCTACTACTTGTCATCCGCAAACTGATGGACAAACTGAAGTAATAAATAGAACTCTAGGAACACTCTTGCGTGCATTCATTAAAAAGAATTTGAAATCATGGGAAGACTATTTACCTCATTGTGAGTTTGCATATAATCATGCTGTGCATTCTGCTTCTAAGTTTTCACCATTCGAGATTGTTTATGGGTTCAATCCCACCTCTCCTTTAGATCTAATACCTTTACCTGAGTGTGAAAGAGTTAGTCTTGATGGAAAGAAGAAGGCAGAGATGGTGCAACAACTCCATGAGCAAGCAAGGCGTAATATTGAAGAAAAGACTAAGCAGTATGTCAAGCATGCAAACAAAGGCAAACGTGAGATGGTCTTTAAAGAAGGTGACCAAGTTTGGGTTCACCTAAGGAAAGAAAGGTTCCCTGATGAGAGGAAGTCTAAGCTCATACCGCGAATAGATGGACCTTTTGAGGTCATAAGGAAGATCAGCAACAATGCTTACAAGCTGGATCTCCAAGGTAAGTACAACGTGAGTAATAGTTTCAATGTTACTGACTTGATCCCTTTTATTGCAGATGAACCAGATTTGAGGACAAATCCTTTTCAAGAGGGAGGGGATGATGTGATCATGGACCAGATAGATGATGAAGAAGATGAGACTAAAGATCAACCAGCTCAAGAGGATGCCTTAGAAGTTTCAGAAGGACCAATGACTCGTGCTAGAGTTAAGAAGCTCAAAGAAGCTATTGGAGGTTTACTTAGGAAGTCTCTGAATCAAGATGAATGTCTTGGAGGAAGCTTGATACTTCAAGACACCCTTATCACCATCCAAGCTATCTCACCATCAAGCTGAGTATCATCTAGGCTAGCAAGAGAAGTGTGCTCTTTTCCTGTCTTAGTTTTTGTCCCACTGGGTTTTGCTAAGATAGGTTTTTAACGAGGCCTTGTCTTGCTAATCAAATCACCTAGCATGATACTCTCGAACCACATAAGTACCTTATGTTATTTTTAGACTATGTTTTCTTATTTCGTTACACAAGTCAAAGAGGAGCCTGTTCCTTAATGACTCTTGTTGTTTCCGAGACCTTGTGCATGTACAAGGATCTCACTATATATGTGTGTGTCTCGTAGTCTAATAAGATCATCCAATCTTTTATCTTAAAACCCTTGTTCTCTCTGACTTGTCTTTGCGAGTTCTTGAGTTCTGTTGGTGAGTAATATCCAGCAATCTCTAGTTGTCTAAGGAGATGTGTTATATCCAATCTAGTCAACTAAACCGTGTCAAGGAGCTATTCCGCAACTCTTTGATTCATCACCATTTCACTGCCTTGAAGATCTTGAGTCTTTGATTCGATCTTGCAAGGATCTATCCATATCATCCAGAGAAATCATCCTAGGATCGTATTAAAAGTGGGACATCTTCTTACTCACAACTCCTATGAGATTTATTCAACTTCCTGGTTATTCTCCACTGATTAGTGGTTCCCAATCAAGGTTCTTATATATTGGTTCATCCTGGTTTGATAAGAATCATGAAGATATTGTCATATGTCAGAGCAGGCTAATCTGGAATCATCTGGATAGAAAGTGGGATATCTTCTTAACCACAACTCCTATAAGATTTATTAAACTTCCTGGTTATTCTCCACTGATTAGTGGTTCCAAATAAAGCTTCTTAGATCGTGGTTCATCCTGGTTTGATAAGAATCATGAAGATAATGGCATATGTCTGAACTGGCTAATCTGGAATCATCTGGATAGATGGTGGGATATCTTCTTGCTCACAACACTTGTGAGATTTATTAAACTTCCTGGTTATTCTCCACTGATTAGTGGTTCCAAATAAAGCTTCTTAGATCGTGGTTCATCCTGGTTTGATAAGAGTCATGAAGATAATGGCATATGTCCGAAAAGGCTAATCTAGAATCATCTGGATAAAAGGTGGGATATCTTCTTGTTCACAACAGTTATGAGATTTATTCAACTTCCTGGTTGTTCTCTACTGATTAGTGGTTCCAAATAAAGCTTCTTAGATCGTGGTTCATCCTGGTTTGATAAGAATCATGCAGATAATGGCATATGTCCGAACAGGCTAATCTGGAATCATCTGGATAGAAGGTGGGATGTCTTCTTGTTCACAACACTTATGAGATTTATTCAACTTCCTGGTTATTCTCCACTGATTAGTGGTTCCAAATAAAGCTTCTCAAATCGTGGTTCATCCTGGTTTGATAAGAATCATGAAGAATTGTCATATGTTCGAACAGGCTAATCTGGAATCATCTGGATAAAAAGTGGGGTATCTTCTTACTCACAACTCCTATGAGATTTATTCAACTTCCTGGTTATTCTCCACTGATTAGTAGTTCCAAATCAAGCTTCTTAGATCGTGGTTCATCCTAGTTTGATAAGAATCATGAAAATAATGACATATGTCCGAACAGGCTAATCTGGAATCATCTGGATAGAAGGTGGGATATCTTCTTGCTCACAATACTTATGAGATTTATTCAACTTCCTGGTTATTCTCCACTGATTAGTGGTTCCAAATAAAGCTTCTTAGATCGTGGTTCATCCTGGTTTGATAAGAATAATGAAGATATTGCCATATGTCCGAACAGGCTAATCTGGAATCATCTGGATAGAAAGTGGGATATCTTCATACTCACAACTCCTATGAGATTTATTCAACTTCCTGGTTATTCTCCACTGATTAGTGGTTCCAAATAAAGCTTCTTAGATCGTGGTTCATCCTGGTTTGATAAGAATCATAAAGATGATTGCATATGTCCGAACATGCTAATCTGGAATCATCTGGATAGAAGGTGGGATATCTTCTTGCTCACAACACTTATGAGATTTATTCAATTTCCTGGTTATTCTCCACTGATTAGTGGTTCCAAATAAAGTTTCTTAGATCGTGGTTCATCCTGGTTTGATAAGAATCATGAAGATATTGCCATATGTCCGAACAGGCTAATCTGGAATCATCTGGATAGAAAGTGGGATATCTTCTTACTCACAACTCCTATGAGATTTATTCAACTTCCTGGTTATTCTCCACTGATTAGTGGTTCCAAATAAAGCTTCTTAGATCGTGGTTCATCCTGGTTTGATAAGAATCATGAAGATAATGGCATATGTCCGAACAGGCTAATCTGGAATCATCTGGATAGAAGGTGGATATCTTCTTGCTCACAACACTTATGAGATTTATTCAACTTCCTGGTTATTCTCCACTGATTAGTGGTTCCAAATAAAGCTTCTTAGATCGTGGTTCATCCTGGTTTGATAAGAATCATGAAGATAATGGCATATGTCCGAAAAGGCTAATCTGGAATCATCTGGATAAAAGTGGGATATCTTCTTGTCACACAACACTTATGAGATTTATTCAACTTCCTGGTTATTCTCCACTGATTAGTGGTTCCAAATAAAGCTTCTTAGATCGTGGTTCATCCTGGTTTGATAAGAATCATGAAGATAATGGCATATGTCCGAACAGGCTATCTGGAATCATCTGGATAGAAGGTGGGATATCTTCTTGCTCACAACACTTATGAGATTTATTCAACTTCCTGGTTATTCTCCACTGATTAGTGGTTCCAAATAAAGCTTCTTAGATCGTGGTTCATCCTGGTTTGATAAGAATCATGAAGATATTGCCATATGTCCGAACAGGCTAATCTGGAATCATCTGGATAGAAAGTGGGATATCTTCTTACTCACAACTCCTATGAGATTTATTCAACTTCCTGGTTATTCTCCACTGATTAGTGGTTCCCAATAAAGCTTCTTAGATATGGTTCATCCTGGTTTGATAAGAATCATGAAGATATTGCCATATGTCCGAACAGGCTAATCTGGAATCATCTGGATAGAAAGTGGGATATCTTCTTACTCACAACTCCTATGAGATTTATTCAACTTCCTGGTTATTCTCCACTGATTAGTGGTTCCAAATAAAGCTTCTTAGATCGTGGTTCATCCTGGTTTGATAAGAATCATAAAGATATTGCATATGTCCGAACAGGCTAATCTGGAATCATCTGGATAGAAGGTGGGATATCTTCTTGCTCACAACACTTATGAGATTTATTCAACTTCCTGGTTATTCTCCACTGATTAGTGGTTCCAAATAAAGCTTCTTAGATCGTGGTTCATCCTGGTTTGATAAGAATCATGAAGATATTGCCATATGTCCGAACAGGCTAATCTGGAATCATCTGGATAGAAAGTGGGATATCTTCTTACTCACAACTCCTATGAGATTTATTCAACTTCCTGGTTATTCTCCACTGATTAGTGGTTCCAAATAAAGCTTCTTAGATCGTGGTTCATCCTGGTTTGATAAGAATCATGAAGATAATTGGCATATGTCCGAACAGGCTAATCTGGAATCATCTGGATAGATGGAGATATCTTCTTGCTCACAACACCTTATGAGATTTATTCAACTTCCTGGTTATTCTCCACTGATTAGTGGTTCCAAATAAAGCTTCTTAGATCGTGGTTCATCCTGGTTTGATAAGAATCATGAAGATAATGGCATATGTCCGAACAGGCTAATCTGGAATCATCTGGATAAGGTGGGATATCTTCTTGTTCACAACTCTTATGAGATTTATTCAACTTCCTGGTTATTCTCTACTGATTAGTGGTTCCAAATAAAGCTTCTTAGATCGTGGTTCATCCTGGTTTGATAAGAATCATGAAGATAATGGCATATGTCCGAACAGGCTAATCTGGAATCATCTGGATAGAAAGTGGGATATCTTCTTGCTCACAAAACACTTATGAGATTTATTCAACTTCCTGGTATTCTCCACTGATTAGTGGTTCCAAATAAAGCTTCTTAGATTGTGGTTCATCCTGGTTTGATAAGAATCATGAAGATATTGCCATATGTCCGAACAGGCTAATCTGGAATCATCTGGATAGAAAGTGGGATATCTTCTTACTCACAACTCCTATGAGATTTATTCAACTTCCTGGTTATTCTCCACTGATTAGTGGGTTCCAAATAAAGCTTCTTAGATATTGGTTCATCCTGGTTTGATAAGAATCATGAAGATAATTGCATATGTCCGAACAAGCTAATCTGGAATCATCTGGATAGAAAGTGGGATATCTTCTTATCACAACTCCTATGAGATTTATTCAACTTCCTGGTTTTCTCCACTGATTAGTGGTTCCAAATAAAGCTTCTTAGATCGTGGTTCATCCTGGTTTGATAAGAATCATGAAGATAATGGCATATGTCGAACAGGCTAATCTGGAATCATCTGGTAGAAAGGTGGGATATCTTCTTGTTCACAACACTTATGAGATTTATTCAAATTCCTGGTTATTCTCCACTGATTAGTGGTTCCAAATAAAGCTTCTCAATTCGTGGTTTCATCCTGGTTTGATAGAATCATGAAGATATTGGCATATGTCCGAACGGCTAATCTGGAATCATCTGGATAAAAAGTG
>NW_026616811.1:0-21680 GCF_000801105.2 Raphanus sativus | reverse complement strand
TTTTGTTAACACAAAATATATTTCCCTATTCTTAATGCAAGTATTAATGTTCCTAAAATAGAAAAACAATCTAATAGTAGTTCAACTTAATTTGTAAGAAATGTATTGATATTTAATAATTTTCCTTTGCTTTTTGCGGATCACGTTTTAATTTGAGTAAATCTAAAAATAGCCCACAAACGAACACTACAAAACAACATGAATCCTCCCATGATCAAATCACTTTTAAATTTGTCAACACATTTTTAAAAGAACAAAAAAATAAAAATAAAATAAAAAAATAAAAAATAAAAAGTCACCATGGCTAGCGCAAGAAGTTTGGTTGCCAAGGCAAATAACACTAATGTAGGCTCATTAATCTTAATGGCCTTGGTGTTAGGTTCTTGCATAGCGAATGGTGAATATCTCGGTGGCCGCCGTAACCTTGCCGCTGTTGCCGGCAGCGCTACGGTCTTTGATATTACTAAGAATGGAGCAGTGGGAACTGGTGCCACCGATTCTTCCAAGGTGAGATTTCTTTAATTTTAGGGAATTAGCGTGAGTTTCGCTTCTTAATGTAAGTTACAGTTATTATTAGTAAAATACACATGACAAGAAACATTTATCCAATAATAAATGGTTTCTTTCTTCTAAAAAATTTGTGCAACAGGCGTTTCTAAACACATGGATCCAAGTGTGTGCCAGTCCTACACCAGCAACGCTACTAGTTCCTAAAGGAGAGTTCTTGGCTGGTCCAGTAATTTTTGCTGGTCCATGCAAGAGCAAAGTGACCGTCGAGGTTCAAGGTACAATCACCGCTCCACCAAGCGGATACCCGACTCCTGAATGGTTCTTATTCGAACATGTCGATAATGTCGTCCTCACCGGACCCGGCACATTCCACGGCAAAGGTGAAGCCGTTTGGAAATCAGATGGCTGTGGTCAAAAGGCCAATTGTAATCTTCCTCCAACGGTAAGATTTAAGTTAATAATAATATCAATAACTAATATTTTTGTACTGATCATACTTACACCTTCATGCAGTCTCTAAAATTCAGAAACATCTTAAATCTTGACATTTCCGGCATTAGCTCGGTCAATGCAAAGGCCTTCCACATGTTCTTGGTAAAAACTAAAAATGTCAACGTCAAAAACATCAAGCTTACTGCCCCGGCTGAAAGTCCCAACACCGATGGTATCCATTTGAGCAATGCGGTCAACGTTCACATCGCTGACAGTTTAATAGCGACAGGAGACGATTGTATCTCAGTCGGTCGTGGTTCCACCAATGTAACCGTCGAACGCGTGACTTGTGGCCCAGGACACGGCCTAAGTGTCGGTAGTCTTGGTAAGTACCCGAACGAGGAGAATGTTGCCGGCATTCACTTTAAGAACTGCATCTTGAAAGATACCGACAATGGTCTTAGAATCAAGAGTTGGGGTGGTTCGTCTCCAAGCACAGCTGTGGACATCACCTATGAAGATATTATGATGACAAACGTCAAGAACCCTATCATCATTGACCAGAACTACGGCACAAGAGGCGGAGTAAGTATATATACCCCAGAAAATCTCAAACCAAAACTTCACTTGATTTACGAAAATATAACCTTTGTGTGTGTTTGTAGGATTCAAAAGTTGCGATAAGCAATGTGCTGTTCAAGAACGTAAGAGGAACAACAATTTCAAAAGATGAAGTTCAGATCATGTGCAGCAAATCAGTACCGTGCAAAGGAATCAGCGTCGTTGATGTGGAGTTGAACTTGGTAGGTGACAAAGGAGGTTTGGGCGGAGCTCTTTGTACTAACGCCAATGTTATCTTCGGTGGAAAACTTAGTTTCCCTATGTGTCCCAAATAAGCTTTTTGGTATAAGTAATTTGATTTTGGAAAACAAATCAAAAGTTTCCACAAACATTTTTGGTTTGTGAGTTAGTTTGTGAGTTTATCAAATATAATTGGAATATATGACTTTTTGATAATTTTTTCTATGGCTACAATTTTTCTACTTTTTTGTGGTAATAATATAATAATCAGATTGTCCAATTGATTGCTTGGAAATTTTCTGGTCATAACTTTGGTCTGTGAGTTTAGTATATACAACCATTTCACATTTAAAACATCAGCTATCTGTTTCTCTTAGACACGACAACGAACCCATAAAAGTATTCCGAGAATCAATTATGTCAGAAAAATATTTGATAGATTGCTGAGAATTTTTTTTTGTGGAGTTCCAAATTTCTTAGTAGAAAAGTGGAAACATGGAAAACTGCATAAACTTTCCAGTTTGCAATAGGGAAATCAATTGATGTTGTGTATAAATAATTCCTTTGCTTAATTGAATTTCCCCCAAATCATTCATCACGGACAAAGAAAATAAGAGACACTCTAGTAGCATCCAGGATCCGAAGCATTGTGATTCAGATCACTATCATCCAGGATCCTCAGCGTTAGTGTGACTGACTAAACATAGTGATCTTACTACATTGTGGTGGAACACAGTTTTTGAAAATTTTCCGGCCAAACCGGCAGTGGTCGTAATCAGATTATTGGTTCATTGTAAAGCTTGTAACGAGTACTACAATCTGACATATTCATACATCAAAAACGGAGTTAAATTATATGAGAAATGAATTGATGAAGTTGGTAACTTGGTGTTATCAAAACTCTGTTCTTTACGAAGTCTTAATATAACACTAAAGTCCAACATCTGGGAAGGCAAAACTTGGGGAGGGGTATAAATATGCATATGCATACACACGTAAGTTTGTTTGTTTTTTTTTTAATAACGTCTAACTTTATTGATTTCAATTCAGTGTAAAAAATATTACTTATGTTACATAGAATTTTTAACAGAGACAGCAATAACACATACTTCCTAACGCATTTGTAAAACAGGCTGATTCGCTAGATTTCCTCCACTTCGCTCTTGATTTTTTAAGAATTTTTTTTTGGCTCTCAATTTTTGTGAGTTAACATCTTTTTTTTAAAAATCTTTGAATTCGATCTATCTGTTACATCGCAATTCGTCCCAAACACTTCTGTCGTAGGAGATAACATATTTAGTTGTACATATCCATGGCATCGATATCCTTTTGTTTTGAAACCCATAACACCATATCTTCAATTTATTATAATGTGGAAAAAGCATTTTCTACCTCTTTATTGCTTCGAAGTCTTCACTTCCTTATAGTAATCCCTTACATGGTGGAACCGAAGAGATTATAACACATCCATTGATTATCAAGATAACCTCCCGAAATATTTGAGCGAATGGTTGAAACCAATCACACATAATTACCACCATACAAAGCATTATTATCATTCCACACCAACCCGTACATGATGAAAGATTTCCATACCGTTCACTCAAGAAGATGAAATCTGGTGGTGGCCATGGTTGTTTCAGTGCTCGCCACAGACCATTAAACCGTAAGGCTAACAGACAAACATCGAATGGTTGAAGATAAGATGACCAAATCTCTACCACCGGAAAGACACTATCAAACCCAGAATTTGATGGACAAACGCCGCCACTGAATCAAAGATCAATGGCCAGAAAATACCACTCAAGTAAAGGTAAAACCATCACGTCGAAACCGACGATCGTCGATAACCGAAGCAGGAAGTATTGGAGAATCTGTCACCGTCAGAGTTAGTGACACCCCATGATTTCCACCGGAAATCAGAAGGTAAAGATGAAACATCTGATTCATCCAAAACAATATCGAAACAGAGATCACAGACTAATCTAACAGAAAATAGATAGGAATAAACGAAAAAGAAAAGATCCGGCGGCGTTTGGGTGAAGAAGATGTATGGAATGGTTTGTGTAAAGGGTTGTATTTTTATCGCACTCAGAACATTTTTTTAATAAAAAAACAGAAGCAAGTTTGTTTTTTTTTTCAAATTTTAGCAAAAAAAAAAATTGCTAAAAACACACGTAAGTTTGTTCAAAGTACTTTTCCTTAATATAATACTAGAATGAGACCCGCCTTAAAACTCTGATTATTTTCTTTTGCCTTTGATTTCGATAATTTATAAAATTTTAGATGTTTTGTTATTTTGGAGTAAACTTATTATTTATTAGCAATATAGGATTTGACTCAGATCATTACCATTTACATAGGACCCATTAGGCTAACTACTGGGTTTACTGATACATTTTTTTAATTATTATGTGGATAAGCTATTTTAGAAGTGACAAATCTTTGTAAACAGTGATTTTCACAAATGCGATGAAACATATGATCATTTACTTTCATATTCTTTTTATGCAGTAAAAACATGATTAATAGATCGTCTCCGTAAAAAATATAGTATATTTTACTCATTGTTTAAAAATATAATATTTAGAGAATAAAAATTAAATAAATACTACTTTATATTCTTGAGAAAAAGCTCCAATTTCTTCTTTCTTTTCCCAAGCATTTGAATAATTTGTAAGTCACCAGACTAATAACATCTACAGACAGAAAATTTCCAAAAATGTGTTAAGTTGTTCGCAATTTGGTTTATAAAATGAACTTCAGGTTTTAACTATGTTACTATATATTAAGAGATTGTGTTTACCAACTAAAATAAGTAAAACAGTGTCCAAAGTCAACGCTGGTATCATATCTACATTGGAGTTTATTTTATAAACCCATCACCACCGTGTCCAAATCCATAAAGTTTACAGCCCTCAGCAATACGTATCTATATTGTTTAGTTAAGGTTATGATTATTATAATTTTGAACCACATAAATTTCGTTAGTTAAGAAGTAGATTTACAGAATATTTTGTGTATTATTGTAACAGAATAATCTGATATATATATTTGGGTAAATATATTAATGAAAAAATGAATAAGTCCAAAAATTTAATGACAACCTTTTAACTGTAGATAAAAATAGGATTCTATTTTAATAGATTAGATTTACATATATATTTACTATTTAGGATATTTTGTTAACAAAATATATTTCCCTATTCGTAATGCAAGTATTGATGTTTTTAAAATAGAAAAACAATCTAATAGTAGTTCCACTTAATTTGTAAGAAATGTGATGGCATTTAAGAATTTTTCTTTGTTTTTTTGCGGATCACGCTTTAATTTGAGTAAAATCTAAAAATAGCCCACAAACGAACACTATAAAACAACATGAATTCTCCCATGATCAAATCACTTTTAAATTTGTCAACACATTTTTAAAAGAACAAAAAGCAAAAATAAAAAGATATTATCACCATGGCTAGCGCAAGAATTTTTGTTGCCAAGGCATATAGTACTAATGTAGGCTCATTAATCTTAATGGCCTTGGTGTTAGGTTCTTGCGTAGCGAATGGTGAATATCTAGGTGGCCGCCGTGGCCTTGCCGCTGTTGCCGGCAACCCTACGGTCTTCGATATTACTAAGAATGGAGCAGTGGGAACTGGTGCCACCGATTCTTCCAAGGTGAGATTTCTTTAATTGTAGGGAATTAGCTTGAGTTTCGCTTCGTAATTTAAGTTACTGTTATTATTAGTAAAATACACACGAGAAGAAACATTTATCCAATAATAAATGGTTTCTTTCTTCTAAAAAAATTGTACCACAGGCGTTTCTAAACACATGGATCCAAGTGTGTGCCAGTCCTGTACCGGCAACGCTACTAGTTCCTAAAGGAGAGTTCCTGGCTGGTCCAGTAATTTTTGCTGGTCCATGCAAGAGCAAAGTGACCGTCGAAGTTCAAGGCACAATCACCGCTCCACCAAGCGGATACCCGACTCCTGAATGGTTCTTATTCGAACATGTCGATAATGTCGTCCTCACCGGACCCGGCACATTCCACGGCAAAGGTGAAGCCGTTTGGAAAGCAGATGGCTGTGGTCAAAAGGCCGTATGCAATCTTCCTCCAACGGTAAGATTTAAGTTAATAACTAGAGTATTAACCGCCCTTTAAAAGGGTAAAGGGCAGGTATAGTTCTATTTATTTATTTTTTTGAAAATTTTATATTTAGATTTTATGTAATCATATTTTGAATTTAATATTAATTTAATTTGATATAATAATTTTTAAAATAAATAGAATATATTATTGGATCAAATATTTATCAATTGAACATGTTCCTATTTAATAGAATAAATAATATCGTTAACTAATATTTTTGTACTGATCATACTTACACCTGCATGCAGTCTCTAAAATTCAGAAACATCTTAAATCTTGACATTTCCGGCATTAGCTCGGTCAACGCAAAGGCCTTCCACATGTTCTTGGTAAAAACTAAAAATGTCAACGTCCAAAACATCAAGCTTATTGCCCCTGCTGAAAGTCCCAACACCGATGGTATCCATTTGAGCAATGCGGTCAATGTTTACATCTCTGACAGTTTAGTAGCGACAGGAGACGATTGTATCTCAGTCGGTCGTGGTTCCACCAATGTAACCGTCGAACGCGTGACTTGTGGCCCAGGACACGGCCTAAGTGTCGGTAGTCTTGGTAAGTACCCGAACGAGGAGAATGTTGCCGATATTCACTTTAGGAACTGCACCATGAAAGATACCGACAATGGTCTTAGAATCAAGAGTTGGGGTGGTTCGTCTCCAAGCACAGCTGTGGACATCACCTATGAAGATATTATTATGACAAACGTCAAGAACCCAATCATCATTGACCAAAACTACGGCACAAGAGGCGGAGTAAGAATATATACCCCAGAAAATCTCAAACCAAAACTTCACTTGATTTACGAAAATATAACCTTTGTGTGTGTTTGTAGGATTCAAAAGTTGCGATAAGCAATGTGCTGTTCAAGAACGTAAGAGGAACAACAATTTCAAAAGATGAAGTTCAGATCATGTGCAGCAAAGCAGTACCGTGCAAAGGAGTCAGCGTCGTTGATGTGGAGTTGAACTTCGTAGGTGACAAAGGAGGACATCCCTCGTCGTCAGGAGGTTTGGTCGGAGCTCTTTGTACCAACGCCAATGTTATCTTCGGTGGAAAACTTAGCTTCCCTATGTGTCCCAAATAAGCTTTTTGGTATAAGTAATTTGATGTTGAAAAACAAATCAAAAATTTCCACAAACATTTTTTTGTTTATGTTTGTGAGTTAGTTTGTGTGTTTATCAACAATAATTGGAATATATGATTTTTTATAATATATGATTTTTTATAATTTTTTCTATGACTATTTTTTTTTCCATCTGATTTTGATTAATAAAACTTGAAGAACATACAAAGATGAAATCCTAGAACCCATAACAAGGTGACGAGAACCCAAACAACGGGTGACACTTGAACAAAAACTACAGCAATAACAAGAGAACTCTAGACTCATTATAACCAAAGCTAAAGAAAATCCTTGACAAGGGATAACAATACTAATCCTTCTACACTTTGAACAGCAGGAACTCTTAACGAAAGAGGAAGCGTTACAGTTGCAGTGGCCATAACAACGAAACCAAACTACACTTACCTGAACCTTCACCTGAACCTTCAGTTCACAGTACAAACCCAGAACCAGATAACTTTTTCTATGACTATAACTTTTCTATTTTTTGTGGTAGTAATATAATAAACAGATCCGTCAATTAATTGCTTGAATTTTTTTTCCGGTCATAACTTTGGTCTGTGAGTTTAGTGTATACAACCATTTCACATTAAAACTATACTCTATTTAAAACCTCGGACCAAAGGAACAAAATAAAATTAAAACATCAGCTATCTCTAGCCTGAAAGCTTTCCTTTGTTTCTTAAATTTAGCTTAACTTAATTAGTAACAAGCACATAAATGGTCAAGCTAACTGAGAGTATCGATGTCTCCAGTGTCCACCATCTCAAGAACTTCCCCAATGATATTAATACAAGGCAGAGAACAAAAACTTTCCACCCTCTTAAATTCATTTGAAAACTTATACGAATCCTTCATTCCCGTTTACAAAGTACACCTAGAAAGCGTTGATGTGTCCAGTCGTGTCCATGTGCATCTTTCAGAATATAGCTTTGAACTCCATCACCATATAATTACCCATGCTAAATCGATCGAAAGTTCAAGTTGAACTGTTCAACATCACCGCCTAAAGTAACGTTTTGACAAATTTAAAAACAACACATAATAACCCATGCTATCGAAACTTCAACACCACGCCTAAAGTGAAGTTTTGAGGAACTTCGAGTCACCAGAAAATAACCAGCTGTTTTTCCTTTAGTGTGTCAACTTTTCAATCGATATATATATATTTACCAAAGATTCAGGAAACTCATGCTTTGTGTTTGGCATTGTTGGAATGAAACGTGTTCTTGGCTATATTATAAGAGAATAATATTATAAGAAACTCATGCTTTGTGTTTCTCAATTGTTGGAGAAGGTAATTAACTCATTTAGTGGTGATTCCCATTATTATAGAATCATTGAAGCAATTATGGAGTATCCCCTTTATCCTTGAATCAGTAATCTAATGCAAAATCTTAGTAAAGAAATAGCTCAAGAGCAAATTTAAGTAATGCATAGACATGATCACTCGGTGAATCGTAAAGAAACACTTAAGAAAATCAAAAGTACATAAAACATAAGAGAATCACTGGAGAGCGTTGAGCACCGAAGGGGGTGGTGCTCTATAAAGAAAAGAGACTCTCGATGTGATTTGGGAAAACTTCAATGGTGAACTTGCTGTTCGTATCAAGTCCACAACGGCGTCTAAGGTCACCCATATTACTTTCAAAAATGACTTTTCTAGTACTGTTTCTCCTCGGATCCAAATATAGAATATAAAACGTTTCATGGAAACCAAATGGAGCAAAAACAAGCTCACCAGCATCTGTAGTACCCCTGAAATCTATAGAATACTTCTGAACGCTCTCGCATGGTAAATGAAGAACAAAGCGTTCACCTGTTTCACCATGACGACTAGCTCTGTAATACAGAATCCCATCGAAGCATCGCCCATATCCACATGGACGATGCCTAGGGCAACGTCCTTTGGTTATTATTCTCCATGATTCTTGACCTCCCAGTGTAAGAACCCTAGGCTGATCGGTATGTTTCGTTGTAGACATGAACAATACTTTGTGTTTACCTTCCAAAGGATCGTAGCCCAAATAAGACCCCCAACGTCCGTTTTGACTCGAGCTGCATTTATCAGGATATGGTAAGGCTAAAAACTGTTTCAAGGTTGGGTTCCAAATCTTGAATACATGTGATAAAATCAATCCATGGATGCTCTCGGATCGCGAGCCTTTCCCATCTAAGTCTGTAATTTGGTAACTGTAGAATGGAGAACAAGTCGACCTGTCAGGAATATAGTGTTGAGGAAACGAGAAAACATATCTTTCCGAACCAGATGCGAAGGTGACCAGAAGAGTCGGTGATCAAGAAGTGGACCGAGACTCGAAGGAGTTGATAAAACTCGGAAGTGTGATGAGAGAAGACCACAGCTTTGACACACATCGATATCTCAGGGTTGATTTCCAAGGAAGCCTTGAGAGTATCTCCATGGTTAGATCAATAGGAATATGGTTTGGTTGTGGTTTATCATCTATGGATCTCTCTCGTCTTCTTCTCTTCTTGTTCTTCCATGCCTGATTCCTCAACATTACTTTCTTCTTCAAAACCTCATATTCTTTCTTCCGGTTATATTCCCCTTTTTACTAGTATTGTTTGTAATAAGGGTTCCATATATAATTACAAAACAGTACTTCTAATATAGGCCGCACGTTATATAATAAACCGAGTCTGGCGTAGTTGAATTTCCCTAGTTGAGAGAACTATTTGGAAATTATAACCCCCTTTGAGAGAACTTTTGCAGTTCCTTTTTTATTCAGACGATAAGTTAACAATCGACGTAAAAGGTGGAGGTGTGTCAATTAAAAAAAGGATAACAACATAAAATTTCCCATTTTTGTAGAGTTTAGGAAAAAAAAAGAAATATGGAAAAGAGCATAAGCTTTTCAGTTTCCAATTTTGTTTTTTTTTGTAGAGTTTAGTAAAAAAAGAAAAAAGATAAGAACATGATTCTGAGACCTACCTAAACGTATGAGTTTTCAGTTTGCTGAGAATTTGAAGCTAAAGTGTCGCTTCGGTGAAGCAAAAAGCAAGAGAGCTCAAGGTGAAGCGAGAGCATATCTGACAAAGGCAATGGATGATATAAACCCAAATTTAATAGAGTTATCTGAACGTGTCTCAAAGCCCAAGGAAGAGCTAATCCCGGATGATCATCATGTTGAGTGGCGGGATGCAAATATCCTCATGGTGAATGGTACCATTACCGAGAGCTATCTGAAGTTAGAAAAAAAAGTTGTACTCAATACGGTTGAGCATCCCCTTCCCTTAGAGCCACTTGCAGAGGCAACAGCGTCTCCACCTCAACAACCTCTTAAACTGACAAAGAAGAAAGAAACTTCCAACTCAGAGGCGTGTGGCAAAATAAAAAGTAGAAACAAGAGATGATGATCAGGCAAGGGTTGCTTGAACCACAAGAAAGAGAGGAAGCTTTTTGATGATCCAACAACTGTGGTGGAGACGATAGTGACCGTATACAAGGTCTACAAGATTTCAAATCCCGAAACAAGATTCAAGGTAGAGATGAATGCTAGACAAAACAGATTGACTGGGCTGTAGCGTGATGACGGGTGGGATGAATGTCGTTGTAGTTGAGGGTAAGAGAAAAACAATAAAGAGATACGAGAAACTGATGATGACGCGGATAAACTTGGAAAAGAGGAAGAGAAGAAGAATGGTGCAAATAAGTGTTGGTTGGTTTGGCAAGGAAGTGTTTTGAAACCGCGCGAGTTTTCATAGGTTTCATGTACAAGAGTGTTTGACCGAATCTGCTACCAAGAAAGTTTTCACGGATGCTGGTGTTGCTCATTACTGGGATCTCGCTCTTAGTTACTCCCATGACTTTTTTTGGCACAAGTTACGTACTCACATGACTAAAATTCTCTTTTCATATTCTGTTAAACTTGTAATCAATCATATCATCTTCATCTTTTCTTAGCTCTAACCAACTTGTAAGTATTCGTAGGCTATAGTTTAAATTAGAGAAAAAGAAATTAATTTAAAGAGATTCGTGCGTGTTTGGTATTTTATAAACTCTGTGTGTTGCTTCAACAAAGAGAGATTGATCTACTTCGTCATATCTTGTCCACTATTTGGAACTAATAGTATGCCAATATTTTATATTAGTAAGAAATAGCATTAGAAAAAATATAAGTAACAGTTGCTTAAAAAAGAAAATATCTAAGTAATGCATAGACATGAACTCAGTGAATTACTTAAGAGCATTGAGCACCGAAGTTGTTGCTCTATAAAGAGAATAAACTCTCGATGTGATTTGGGAAAACTTCCACAGTGAACTTGTTGTGGTTGCTATGAATTCCACAACGGCCTCTTCCAAAAAATACTTTTCTAGTACTGTGTCTCCTCGGATCTAAATATAAAATATAAGATTCTTGATAGAAACTGTACGGAGCAAAAATAAGCTCACCAGCATCTGTAATACCCCTGAAATGTATAGAATTCCTCCCTACTCTCCTACATGGTAGACGACGAAGATCAAAGCGTGACATCCACTCGTTTCCGTGTGCATCTTTCAAAATATAGAGTTTAACAACATTAGAGGTAAGAGTAACTAAGGCTACCCGTCCCTTATAAGGTATCATATGAAGCTGACGAGAGCGATCCTCCTCCGGAAACTTTATAGGATTGAAGTATTCAGATTTGACATCAAAGCTCATTATGATATCATGACCATCACTAGGGATGTTATATAGGGTTGTGAGATTTAGGGCTGACCCAGCCCATTCAATAATTTAAGAACCCTAACCCAAATGTATTATTCATAAAATGTTTAGGGTCACTTTAGGGTTGGGTTAAAGAAATAAAGGGTTTTCACAGGGTTAACCCTATTAGATATTTTTTTTTGTTATAGAACAATGTTTTAGTGTAGGGTCAAACCCTCAATTTTTTTTTTGATTTTTCGATAAAATTGCTAAAAAAGTTTCTATAAAATTTCAGAAATGATTTTTTTCCGTTAAAATCACAAAAAAAAAAAATATTTTGCCAAAATCGGTTTTTTGCCAAAAATCGGAAAAATCAAGTTTTTCCGAAAAAAACCACAAAACCGAGTTTTCCCACAAAAAACCACAAAATAGAGTTTTTCCACATAAACCGCAAAACTGGTTTTTCCCGCCAAAATCGATAAATTAAGTTTTCCCACCAAAAACCGAGAAACCCGAGAAATCGAGTTTCAAGCCAAAATTAGGAAATCGAATTTTCCCGTCAAAACCGAAAAATCGAGAAATGAGTTTTTCCGCAAAAACGAGAAACCGAGGTTCCCGCCAAAACCGAGAAATTAGGGTTCCCGCCAAAACAAGAAAAAGAGTTATCCCACCGAAAACCGAGAAATCGAGTTTCCGAGAAATCAGGGGTTTTCAAGAAAACCGAGAAAATCTTTTTTTCGAGAAAACCGAAAAATCGGTTTTTCCGAGAAAAAATAAGAAATCGGGGTTTCCCGCCAAAACCGAGAAATCGGATTTTTCGAGAAAACCGAGAAATCAGGTTTTTCCCAAAGAAACCGAGAAATCGAGTTTTCCCGAGAAAACGAGAAATCAGGGTTTTCCCGAGAAAACAAGAAATTAGGGTTTCCGCTAAAACCGAGAAATCAGGGTTTCCCGCTAAAACCGAGAAATCAGGGTTTTCTGCCAAACCGAGAAATCGAGTTTCCCGAGAAAACCGAGAAATTGAGTTTTTCCGAGAAATCGAGTTTTCCCGAGAAAACCGAGTTTTCCCGAGAAAACCGAGAAAATCGAGTTTTCTGAGAAAAACGAGAAATCAGCTTTTTCCTAGAAAACCGAGAAATCGAGTTTTCCGAGAAAAATCGAGAAATCGAGGTTTCCCGCCAAAACCGAAAAAATCGAGTTTTCCAACCAAAACCGGGAAATTGAGTTTTCCGTTAAAACCGAGAAATCGAATTTTTCCCGAGAAAACCGAGAAATCCGGGTTTTCCCGAGAAAACCAAGAAATTAGGGTTTCCCGCTAAAACCGAGAAATCAGGGTTTCCCGCTAAAACCGAGAAATCAGGGTTTTCTGCCAAAACCGAGAAATCGAGTTTTCCCGAGAAAACCGAGAAATCGAGTTTTTCCGAGAAATCGAGTTTTCCCGAGAAAACCGAGTTTTCCCGAGAAAACCGAGAAATCGAGTTTTCTGAGAAAAACGAGAAATCGGCTTTTTCCTAGAAAACCGAGAAATCGAGTTTTTCCGAGAAAATCGAGAAATCGAGGTTTCCCGCCAAAACCGAGAAATCGAGTTTTCCAACCAAAACCGGGAAATCGAGTTTTCCGTTAAAACTGGGAAATCGAATTTTTCCGTCAAAATTTAGAAATTTTTGTTTTCTACCAAAACCGAAAAATTGAGTTTTCTCGCCAATACCACAAAAATGAGTTTTCCCGCCAAAACCAGAAAAATAAGTTTTCCCACCAAAACCTGGAAATTGAATTTTTCTGTCCAAATAAAAAAATTAAGGTTTTCTGCCGAATACACAAAATTTTGTTTTTTGTTGAATTTGCAAAATCTCATTTTCCATCAAAATTCTGAAAATAGCTACACAGTGTTAATCATGTTAATATTATTTGCTTTTGTTTTAAAAGATTTTATAAAATGGGTAACCCTAACCCAACCCCTTCATGCATTGACTATTAGGGTTAATGTTGGGTTGTGTTAGAATAGGGTTGGGTGTATATTTTATAGGGTTGGGTTGGGCTGGGTAACCCAATACAACATCCCTAACCATCACCAAGAAGACGAGCTTTATAATACAGAATCCCATTGAAGCATCGCCCATATTCTCCAGTTGGACGATGCATAGGGCAACGTCCTTTGGTTATTGTTCTCCATGATTCTTGAGCTCCCAATGTAAGAATAAGAGGCTTATCCGAGTATTTTTTAGACAATACACAAATTACTTTGTGTTTACCCGCCAATGGATCGTATCCTAAATAAGACGACCAGCCTAAATAAGACGACCAGCCTCGATTCGAGCTGTGTTTACCAGGAGGACGAGGTAATGCAGAAAACCGTCTCAAGGTTGGGTTCCAAATCTTCAATACGGGTGTTAAAATCAATCCATGGATGCTCTCGGATCGCGAACCTTTCCAATCTAAGTTTGTTATTTCATAACTGTATAATGGAGAATAAGTCGACCCGCTAGGACTCTGGTGTGTAGGAAAGAATAACACATGTTTTGTCGATTCTGTTGATAAGGTCACCATAAGAGTCGGTGGCAGTAAAGAGGACTGAGACGCGAAGGAGTTGATAAGACTCGGGAGTGTGGTGAAAGAAGACCAGAGCTTGGATACACATAGAAATCTTGCTATCGATTTAGCAGGAAGTCTTGAGATTATCTCCAAGGTTAGATCAAGAGGAATATGGTATTGTTGTGATTTTTGATCATCATCTTGTGTTACTCTGTGGATCTCTCTTGTCTTCTTGTCCTCTTGTTCCTCCATGGCCGAGTGCGCAACAATGACAATTTTAATCTTTCTCAAAAAAAAAAAAAAACAATGAAAATTTTAAAAACCCTAATTCCTTCTTCTAGCTATATATATATCCCACTTTGTATTTTAAAACTAGAATTAGAATATGTTATATTTTATTTTAAAAAAATTTAAACTACGTTTTCTATTAACTTGTTTTGAATGACTAATATATACAGCTAAGTTACTAGTTTTTTCTATTATTTTATTGATATAGGTAGTTATAAAAGGATGTGAATTTTGTTATATTTCGATCAATTTAATTGACATTATCAAAAAAAAATTCAACACAGTTCTTTATTTCTCTTCAAAATATCTTTTTTTCTGAAAATAGAGAAATATATAGAAATATGTTGAAAAAAACATATTTCTATATTTCTCTTCAAAATATCTTAAAATAGTTATTTTGTTCTAATATATTTGGATAGTAACATTTACATATTTTGACCCAAAAAGTAACATTTACATATAACTACTTGTAAATAGAGGGAAATTCATATTATTTATATATAGTGGCTAATATTTTATATCTTTAAATAAATAAATTGGATATTATTTCATTTTTATCTAGTTTTCCTATTAAAAATATATATAAATGGCCCGGAGAAGATATGATATGGACTTAGATTTTATTAAAATTGTTGACAACAGGATACATGATAGACACGGCTGTGAGAAAGAGACACGGCGCAAGATCTCTCCGGGAACGTTTGGCAGCACTGTAAGCACCCTTGTCCTTCTTCTTTGACGAATCAGTGATGAACTAGTTGAGAAAGATAGATAGTCTTGTTTCTTGCTTATGTAAGGAACTAGTGTTGTATGGATATGGATAGTATTGAACTGATCAAGACATGATTGAACGATATATTTCCTTGTGTTCTCAGTGAAACAGACCCAAGTGTAACTGATGCTGCTGTTTCGCGAATCGCTCAGGGGACGAAGATACTTGCAGAATGTGGGTATGAAAAGGTCTTCAAGCAAACATTTGATTGCCTTGTGGGTATGAAAAGGTCTTCAAGCAAACATTTGATTGCCTTCCTGATGAGCATCTTCGCAAGACCAATACTTGCTACTTGTCTACATCGCTGGTTCTGTGATGGGTGTTATGTATCTTTCTACGCACAAGCTTGCGTTCTGTAGTGACAGTCCTCTTTCCTACAAAGAAGATGATCAGACCAAGTGGAGCTATTACAAGGTAATATTGGCTGGGTCCTGTGGTCCCTTTTTCTTTCTTGATTTTTGGTCTGATATCTGTAATTATTTGATTATATATGTTAGTGACACTAGTCATTTCCTATGCATCTGTATACATAGATAAATACTTTGTTACTTCAGTTTCGTAGGATATAACAAAATTTCTTGTCATTTCTAATTACATCTACCGTCTAACGATTTTTCCTGAGTAGACATTTGTTAAAGTATATGTATTCCGAGGACTAAATCTTTTAGGATTCCTGATAAAACTAGAGGAGACATTAATAGTTGTCGGTTTGAGAGTTTTGACTGGTTCAAAATATAAGGTTTAAGGGCTGCCAAACCCCAAACATGAGCTGGAAACACTACACAACCCGACCAAGCTGTAAACTTGTTTATAAAATGATCTCTGCATGCTTGTTGTATCAACCAAAACAGATTTTGAGATCTGGGTGGGTTTTCCTTTTGAGAACCTTAGACTCTTTTATTTCTCATCCTTCTCTGTGGAGTCTGTGAGTGATGATTTTGATCTGATATTGGACAGGTGGTACTTCCGGTGAACCAGCTGAAGGCAGTGAACCCATCAACAAGCAGAGTAAACACATCTGAGAGAAGTACATACAAGTGATTTTTTGTCGACAACCAGGAGTTCTGGTTTATGGGGTTTGTGACTTATGATAGCGCTGTGAAGAGCATCCAAGAAGCTGTGCAGTCGCATGCTCCATGAGCGTCCACCGGGTGTCTGTAGTATTGTGCATTATATATTTATATATATATGAAACAGTGTGTGTTTTTGTACTTGATACCATTTCAGGTTGTGTTGTACACGATCGATTTCTTAGCAAGTCTTGAGAGTATCTCCAAGATTAGATCAAGAGGAATATTGTCTACTTGAGATCTATCATCTCTGGATCTCTCTCGTCTGCTTCTTCATCCATGGTTGATTGCTCATCTTTCTCGTCTGCTTCTCTCATCCATGGTTGATTGCTCAACAATACTTTCTTCTCGAAAACCCTCATTCTTTCTTCCTGTTATATTCTCCGTTTTGACTAGCATTGTTTGTATTTAGAGCTCCATATATAATACAATACAGTAGGCCACAAGTTATATAATAAACCGAGCTCGAAAAAGAGATTACAAATATTAATTATAAAGAAATACCATAGGATAGCAATAAAAAAATTTGTTGTCACAAATATAGATTATAAGGATTAAAATGGTGGCCATGCCATTCTTTTGTTATTTTTTTTTTGAAATTAAGTTTTTTACTCTTTCATCCTCATTTTTTCAAGTATTTACAATATTGTTATTATCATAAACACACAACTACCATGAATAACCACTATGAAACTTTTAATGCATTTAAAATCGATTTACATTTTTTCTTTTTCATTTCTTATGAAGTAAAAATAACATCTCTTTCACTTTCTCTCTATCTTCATAAAAAATGAGATTTTGATTCTAAATTTTATGATTCAAAGAACCATTCAAGTTTACGATTCTTGGTGGGTTATTTTCGTTTGAACTTATGCGTGCTTGGAGAATATTTATGTGTGTTAAACAAATTATCTCATTGGTTAAAGCTACGAATCATTTTTCAGATATATTCGCCAGAAGACTTCCATGTAAGTTTTTTGGTAATAGAAGACTTACACGAAAGTCTTATAGTCAATGCATAGAGGTACGAACTGAATTTTCTTAATTGTTAGGTTCTTGAATACAAAGGATTAGTTTCTCACTTAGACAATTTTTTCTGAAATATATAGTCTCTTCTCATATCATTTATGTAAGAAACTCAACGAGTTGGAACTTTGTTTAGCTGTAGATAATGAAAAGAAAAAATAATATTAACGTGCAAGGATTACACAAAATATATGTGAGAAGCTGAGAAAGATTTGTTGTGTCTGGAAACATGAAGTGTCAGTGATGTTGGAATGAGTTATACATTGGGCAGTTTCGCAGGAGGTTGAGGAGGATAAACTTGATCATTGTCGGTTATTCAGACAAGGGTCTTGATGGATTGGCTAGAGGATGTAAAGACCTACAAAGGCTAGAGCTCGTGTCGTGTTTGTTCAGTTATACGAGAATAGTCTATACTTCTTTAGGTAATGAGCTTTCTGATTAACCATATAAAATTTTACACCTTAACTGATTTTTTTTATTTAATGTGTGGATAAAAACGCCGAATAAATGGCAATGTTTGTTGTCAAGTTTGTAAAAAAAGATAAACATCAATTGTTTTTAAGAGATGGGGAGGGGGTTGTTACTTCTCTGATGTCGTCGAGTCTATATAGAAAATAAACATGAGACATAAACATCAGCTGTTTTTCTTTGGGGGTGATTATAAGGGATAAACGCGAATCCACATGATCCATGGTAAAAATGTACAGATTCTAGATCTCTACCGTACTTTTCTTTTTTAATGAAAAGAAAATAAAAAAAGGTTTCCTAATGTGGAATACTTTCTAAAAATTAATATTATAGTACGATAAGTTATTATATGATTAATATATAATTCTTGTTGTTGAGTCTGACAATACAGTTTACTGGAATTCTTCTAAAGATAATTAAGTCTCATTTGCATATTTTATAGTCCAAAAAAAATTGATTGAAATTTTGTAGAAATTTTCACGTTACTTAACTAATAAAAATTGTTTTCATTTAACTAATAAAATATAAATGAGCCTATTAATTACATTAATTAATTTTAAATTATAAAAAAGGAAAAAACATGACGTTGAAATCATCATATATCCTAGATAAAAAAAAACAAAAAGAAGTACCTACTAAAGAGAGTTCAACAAGATTTGACCAATTACACAATGATTTTATTCAGTTTTCATTAAAAATATATTTACTAGAGGTTTTTGTCAACATTATCTTTTTTTGTAAGTAATCAATCTTTATATTTTTACAGTATTTTTCTTAATAAATATAACTAATAATATGTAAATCATTACTGGGAAAACAAGTTTATTATTTTCAAGTTAACGAAGGTAGAAAAAAAAAACAAACCGGGTCGGGTAAAGAGGATCCGCGTGTCTCTCATGGAAACTGTAAATTTATAAGTCGACTATGAATTAAAAAACGGCAAGCATTTCTCACCCAAAAAAATACTAGAAAGAGCAAGGCGTTTATCGACCAAATCGAGAGTAAAACTCTGTTTGATCTCGAGGTAGGCCAGTTGGCAGTTGGTCGGCGGACGGATACTATGGCGATGTTATGTATTGCTCAGATGATAGTGTGCCTAGATTCTACCGATTGTTCTTTCCAGTCTACATCGGTCCAAAATTATATTCTGTCAACTTGCCAAGGCTGGGGCTATTTTCGTTTCGGCTACGGGCTGCCTTGACAACAACCAACATCGAGCAATTCATGTTTTAGAGGATAAGTCGAGAGATGCCGATGGTAAAGTTAAAGGCTTAAAGCTACAGCTTTCTAAGTTGAACAAGTGTTTATTGGCTTTGTGTTTGACTTTTGCATACTCCTGACAAAAAGAGAATGTAAATCGTAAACGCACATCAAATGAGGAATTATCAAATAAAATCACATCAACAATGGAAAAGACAAGAGCAAATCATATAGTTTCATAACAAAAAAAAAAACATTGAAGAGCATTGAGCGAAAGAAGACGCTAGTTGCATTACAAAGGCACGAGACTCTCCATGTGATTTGGGAAAACATTTATAGCTGTTCGGTAGTTAAAAACTCCATGACAGCTGCGTCTAAATTCATCACCCGTAAATCCTTCAAAGAAGGCTTCTCTAGTGCTGTCTCTCCTAGGATCCAAATATAGAATATAAAAAGAGTCAATAAAACTTGTTGGTGCAAAAACAAGCTCACCAGCAGCAGTAATACCCTTGAAATGCATATGATTCCTCCACCCTCTCTTAAAACGTACATGAGGCAAGCATTGACGCGTCCATTTGTGTCCATTTGCATCTTTCAAAATATATAATTCACCAGTAACAAAGGGAAAGTCATGAGTAAATAAGGCTAGACTTCCCTCATAGGGTATCATATTATGAAACCATCGAAAAGGAGAACACACTGGACATTTTATAGGATTCATGAAGCTTTCAGATTTGACATCAAATCTCATTATTATATTATGATCATCAACTCTTGCTTGAAAATATATAACTCCATTGAAGCATCCCCTAAGTCCTCTTACAGTTTGGGAATGCATAGGGATACCTTTGGTTATTCTTCTCCATGATTCTTGAGCTCCCAATGTAAGAATCAGAGGCTTTACATAATTACTTCCATAATATAAGGATAGTACTTTGTGTTTACCCTCCAATGGATCATAACCTAAATAACACTTACAGCTAGAAAGCGAGATGGGGATGGGCGGCTCTTTGGGACGTGGTAAGGTTAAAACCTGACGCAAGCTTGGGTTCCAAATCTGGAACACAGATGATAAAACCAAGCCTTGGACACTCTGCGATTGCAGATTGCAAACATAATTAGTGTTTTCCATGTGATAACTGTATACCGGGGGAGAATAAGACCCGTCAGTGTTCTGGTTTTGAGGAAACGAGAAAACGAAGTGCTTATTTTGTAGTGTGAAGGTGAGCAGAAGACTCGGTGGCTGTGATGAGGACCGCGACGCGAAGGAGTTGATAAGACTCGGGAATGTGGTGAGAGAAGACCACAGCTTCGAGACACATTGATATCTCACGATTGATTTGGCAGGAAGTCTTGAGAGTATCTCCAAGGTTAGATCAAGAGGAATATGGTTTGCTTGTGATCTATCATCATCTCTGGATCTCTCTCGTCTTCTTCTCTTCTTGTTCTTCCATGCCTGATTCCTCAACAATACTTTCTTCTTGAAAACCCTCATTATATCTTCTAGTTCTATTCCCCCTTTTACTAGAATGGCCTCTATTTAGGGTTCAACAAATGTAAGGCATGATATATAATACACCGACAAAGATATTACACGTAACTAGGAGTATCATAGAAAACTTTATATAATTACTTAAAATATCGTCAGGTTTTTACATATATATCGTTTTCACCTTTACAAATACTTTTTTTTTTGTAAATCTTACAAATAATATTATGGGAACCCTGATATTATACTAATTTACATTAATTTTTTTATGATGAGTTAATATTCTTTTTCTTTATATTTTTATCTGAAACTTACATAAATAAAATACCTGTCAAATTAAAACTAGGATACAACATACACGTGATTTCACAGTTAAATATTTTTTTGTTAAAAATTATTTAGATATGAAAAAAAGATAAAGTAATGAAAATTAAATAACCTAATATATATATATTAAAAATTAATATACATTACATAATTACTGTTATTAAGATTTTAATTCTAATTAATTTTTATTAATAATTTGAATATTTAGACGTGTAATTTATTTTTTCCTTGATATTTATTTTTTCTCAAACAACATAACCAACCCGGTTTAGGAAGTGGTATGTTGAACCGGTGGTTTGTGACGGACGACAGGGATTGTGTACTTTAAAACAACAAACGGCAAAATGTCCATTTCGTACACACGTGGGTCGAAGAAACAGAAGAAGAAAAGTCTTGCAACCTGCCGTGGGGATCTGACAGACAAACAAAAAGAGAAAAAGAGACAAAGACCAAACCCTGAAAGAGTATCTTGTATTAATCCGTTAGTTGATAAAATTTAAAACATTTAAAATAAAATTTATCATTTAAAGACAAAAGGCAGAAAGTGTGAGGGAAAAGATTTGCATCGCTTCATAAACACAATAGGCACGCGATTCGCTGTAGAATCATCCCCTCAAGTTTCGACTTTTTTTTTTCCTAATTAAAAAAAAATAAGAAACCAAAAAGATTTAAATTAGAACTAAGTGAAAAAGGATAATATGAAGGAGGTTGAAATTGAGAGCCTTGTTGTTTTCCCTTTATCGATTTTACTATTATTATTATTGTTCATTCTCATCTATTATTCTTTTTTTTTCTTCTTCTTACGTTTTTGTGGGCTAATAAGTTTATAGTTAATCTAAAGGGTGT
>NW_026616810.1:0-21681 GCF_000801105.2 Raphanus sativus | reverse complement strand
TTATTAAGTTCATTAATAAAATCAATTAGGTTTATTAATCTTTTTTTTGCTAAAAAAGGTTTATTAATCTTAATAAATCAGTTTTTTGAAAAAAATATTAAATTTATTAAATTTAATAAACTACGGATTGACCTCATTAATTTAAATTTAGACCAATTTAACCCGATTGTGATGTTGGCACCATATTAACATAAACTTCGTATATGTGGCATATATTAACATAAACTTCGTGTAGTTATTAACATATTTTAATACATCGGATAGTTTCCACCATATTAGTGTAAACGTCGTGTAGCTTGGAAACTTTTTTCCTTATTTAAAAACACGAAAATGTATATAAGGAAGGGGTTATGATTATTACATAACAGTATATACATGAATGTGTGCGTCTGTAAACCAATGTAGGTGCAGTTCAGGGAATCTAACTTCCCTCTTTTTCGGACCAAAGCAGATGTGTGCAATCTGCTTCATGTCTTGTCAACCCCAACAAATAAAGCATTTTCCTATCGCTGCTCTTTTTCTTTCTTGTCTTTTGGGATTTGCTCTATTTCGATTTTACCCCAGTGCTCTCATTTTCTTACTTCAAGCTCGAAGAAACATGATGGTTTGATTTGTGTGCTAAGACTTATTAAAACAGAGTCTGTCTTAACGTCCATATGATTTTTATAATTTGTGACAACTAATTGAAGCGGTCTAACTTTTTCCATCACCTAACTTCCATGCTATTGCTCGTTTCCAACCAAATGTATGGGCTTTTAACTAGTATGTGTAGATAATATATTTCCTCCGTTTTTTATTGCAAGTAATTTTAGAAAAAAAAAATTGTTTCAAAAACTGTAAGTAATAAACATAATGTAAATTGTATATTATTAGATATAGTGTAACCAATCAAATAATATATGTTTTTATAATTGGTTGAACTTATCAATTAAATATTATTTTTTTAAAAGTAATAATTTTTTATATTAGTTCTTTTATTCTAAACTACTTAGATTGTGAAACATAATGAATATTATTTAAATTTAAATTGTACGATATTTATTTTTCACGATATTTATTTTGTCCCTTACAAAAACTGTTAACAAATCATGTGTAGTGCCATAGTGGTTTCATTCTTGTTAATTTACTCGATAAAGTAGAAACTAAATCGAGATTAAAGTAAAGAAAAAGAAATAAAATAACAAGAACCACTGTACTCATTATCTTATCGTAAACAAGATAGAGTCATTTGATAATATATATTTTTAGTGATTTGTCATTTATATTTGTAGGCTAGGGGTCCTTCCAAACAAGGGTATATATGTCTATTTCACATATATTACATACATGATAGTATGATACATATAAATTCAAAAGGTGGTTGTATTTGTACCTACCAAAACAATACAAAAGCTTTCTTTAATAATGCATATATAGACACATTGGTAGATACCATAGAGTGTGTCATATAATTTATGTACTGACAATGTCAAAATCAGTTTTGGATATGAAGTCCAAAGACTCCAGCTCTGGACATCCTTACAAGTCAATACATCTTTGCTTATTGCGCATATCAATCATATCAATTCAATAGAAGTTACTTTAACTTAAATCCATAGAGAAATAAGCTACTGAATGTCATTTAGGTTTATGAATGTGTTAGAAACGTGTGTGGAGTTACAATCACCGTACGTGGACATAAAGCCTCATGATATGAATGAAAGCTTAGTTTGTTTACCTCTTCGTATCCCCGAAATTTTGAATTTCACAATTTAGTAGGCATTCTTTTTTTTTTTTTTTTAATTTAGTAGGCATTCAGATTCATCAAAACATGAATATCTTTAGTCTTTGTCATTAGTCATTACAAATGACCCGTCATTCATACGTGATGTTGATCTCCATATGCGTTATTGTATTGAGGATATTTAATCATTTAACAAACAAATATTATCGTTGACAAAAAAAAATATTATCAATACATTTTGATTTTCTTCTGTAACTTCTTAAAAAGTGAGACGAAAATGTTTTATTATATGTATTTCGTCTGTAAACCGATAGTTTCATTTCAAAACTCACTTCTGAGATATAGACTTATAGTTTTCAGAAAATCAAACGTGTTGAAAATTTTGCTTTTTATAACTTGTTTTGAGATTTAGACTACTAACAAACTTCCCCTCCATTCTCACACGTATGTTCTCATTGGTTAGCTGACCTTCAAAATCAAACCTAACGCGTTACGCTTGATACATTGAGTTCTTATGTTTGTTCTTTTTGTTGGTCAGTATACAAATCCATATCCATTTATATTAGAAAAGTATACACACATCTGGTAGTTAGGGTTGGTTAATATATAAGCCACTCAGAAGCTACGAATATAACACATGCAGCGAAGACACGTTTATTTCAAAAATTTACCATTTTCTTATAAAGTAAACGGAGCTAATAAAATTTACTACACTGGATTTGAATCGAGTAGATGAGGTCCATCGTCCAAAACGCCAAAACAACAGTTAGTCTCATCGGCATGTGATTTAAAAAGACCCACGTCCTCTAACGAGTCCAAAATATTTACGACTTTATTGATTAGTCAAATGTGTATAGAAGAAGTGGTACTAAAAGCAAACAAAGCTTAATTTTTATGGATAAATTTATGAAAAAGATAAAGGGAAAAGTAAAGCCTAGTTTCTCCATACATAAAAGAAATTCAACTGTAGAAATACAGTAGGCAAAGCCCTATGATCCTTTCAGATTTATCGTACCTTTTTATAACCATGCTACTAATCTGTGTCATTTCGTATCTTCATTTCTAACTATTAATATATGTTTCATGAAATTACTACAAGCTGGACATTTTTATCTTTATAAGAGGAGTCTTGCATGCAATAATAAATTAACTCCACGTACCAATTGTTTTATTTTTAGTCAAAAAAAAACATTTTTTTATTTATTTAAACTACATTACAAATTTGCTTAGCGATTTCCAAAGTCTCTTTTAACAGCAGTGTGAATTCAAACAATCAAAATAAAACCGATAAGGGTGAAAAATGTTGAAAATAAACAAACTGACAGATAAAATTAAGCTGACAACAATGTTAGTCACGAGGTTGTTTTTCTATGTATATAGAAGATGAAAAAACAACAGAGAAATTTAACAATTTATCTAGAAAAAAACAAGGGTCTAAAATATCTCTGAAGATGATGATCAAAATCCCTTAAGACAATTTTATTTTTATCTCATCTTTTTTTTTTACCAAATATCTCATATTTTCTTAATAGCTTTTCTGCGTTCTTTTTTTTTTTTGGTTTTCTTTGGTCGGAGAAATATCATTGACCTAAAAGTCATTGACTTCTGAGGTGGCCATGGACCGACCTCCGGCGTCATGGTTCTATCTATTTAAGCTAAGTGTGTGTAACCCGGCCGTAGGTCCCTAGAGTAACGTAAGTTGTAACTTACATCTAAACGTTAGTTATGGTCGAACGTACACGTGTATATCTATAATCTACGGTTAGTATGGCGATTATTTTAATCAAACACAGTCAAAGTTATGCTTAATTTAAAAATGCACGATGTGAATTAGATAATAATGGCAGAACTATTGATAGTATTTCTTTATCCTTCATGGTGTGTATAAAACTATTGTGGATTTTTTTGACGAAAACCACTTACTATTATGATACTATCTCACTGAAGTGGTGCACATGCGTCACATGCACTAGCAAATTAAGTCAAGTTTTGTTTCTAACACAAAACCTCTAAGATATTTCAACTAGCTAATTAACTAGTTCACTAATAATGGATCTAATTTCAGACTTGTTGGTGTTTGAAAGCTGGCCTAAGAGAGCTCTATTCACAGCAAAGAGTGGAATCGACCTACATACATGAGTCATGACCCAATAAAGCTCATCAACATTACTGTTCTTTCCTTTTTTTTTCTTTGTCTCATGTAGACATATCAATAACATATATTTGTATGTTGTGGGATTGAATTTGCTGTGACCAGTCCATGGAAAAACATATGGCGAGAAAACTCTCTAAGTCTTATGTATAAAATTATGTATATTTTTATTTGTGTATAAAATATCTTCGACAATAAAAGTTACCAAATCAAGTGTTTAGTTGTTTCCATTAGGGGTGGGCACTTTACCCGATATCCGAAGTGGCACCCGAACCCGACCCGAAAAACCCGAACCGAAATCCGAACCGAAGTAGCAAAATACCCGAACGGGTATTGAATTATAAGAGATTGGATATCCGAACCCGAACGGGTAATACCCGAACCCGAATGGATATCCGAAAATAACCGAACTTATGTACTATTAACCATATATTCATAGTTTACTTCTCTAATTTTATTCAAAATACTTATATTAATTATACACATAGTTTAAAATTAGATAATATACATATAATTGCAAGAAAAGTGATTTTTTGCTCACTTAAAATGCTTAAAATGCATGTCCAAATTTTAGTTTCATGCATTAACAAAAGCTACAGCTAAAATTTTAAAACAATAATCAAATTAGTGTATTTTATTTTTAAGATTTTATCTTCAAATCATTCAATGTATTAAAAATAAAATATCAGTTAAGTAAAATTATATTTTTTAAAATGAAAAAAACTTGAGAAATGAAGAAGTTAATTTTTTTTTGCAAAATCTAAATATCCGAAAACCCGACCCGAAATAACCGAACCCGAACTAAAAATACCCGAACCCGACCCGAAGTACAGAAATACCCGAACGGGTTTTATACTCCTATACCGAAATACCCGAAAATCCGAAATACCCGATCCGAACCCGAACGGGTATCCGAACGCCCACCCCTAGTTTCCATCATAAAACTAGAATCAAATAAATTTATTATTGCTTTTTCTTAATAAACTTTCAAAAAGATTTGGTTTGATACTACCAGAAAATAATATCGAGTTATGTAATTTTAATTCATCGAGACAATGTTGACAATCCAACAATTTTTAAGAAACATTTCATATGAAGTATATTAGTATACACGTATGAACCAGATCGCATAATTTACCATTATAGGAGTCTTAAATTGTTGTTTGAATCTCAATAGTTCCATCGTTTGCGTAAGTGATGTTGTTAAACAAGTCCATCTTGGTGACAAAGACAGCTTTTCTTGCTTGTCATTGGATCCAAAACCCTCTAGTCAACAATCATTAAAATCATTGATCACAAATCATTATTGTGATCCAGAAAATTTGATGTTAATGTCCGTATCATAAAAATATTTGTAATCTAATTAGTCTGCAAGGAAATGAAATTTGCCATATGACCATTAAGAGAATACTTTAGGTCTAAAACTTGTTGTCATTAGTCGAACATTTGCATACGAGCTACTTAAACAGTATACATTTTAATTAGTTTACGAAATTACGAATAAAAGTAACTTTAATTATAGGAAAAAAACTAATACAGCTAAGTAATGCAGTTGAGGAACCTAAAATATTCGAATTATGTGCTACTCAAATCGTATTCCAGAAGATAGAATACAGCTAAGTACAGTGACGAAGCGAGGCTGTACTTGGTTCTGCCAAAGTGAAAGAAGCTGCCTTCAAGCTTCTTCTTTCTCCTAACTTTGCACCAGAAGAAAAAAAAGTGCGAAACTTTTAAATTTAATTAAGAAAATAGTAAAATAATTACAATTAAAATAAGATTATTTGCAAAATCAAAAAGAAAGATATCCTTGCTTCCTGTGCCACCACCGCTCTCTTTTACAGACATAGAAAATAAGAAACCCTGAAACAGAGAGATAAAACAAGGCACAAGTATTCAGTGTGTTTTTAATTAGCGTCTCTCTCTCTCTCTCTGTCTCTGTCCTTGAGCAGCAGTAACAACCGCCTTTATTACAGAACATACCCCTCTTATAATTCTTATCTCCTCTTCTCTTCTTCACAAAGAAAGAAGAGTTTTGAGACAGAAACTCTCTCTCTCTCTCTCTAAACATATTTTTGTTCTGTAGAAACCCACAAATCCGAGAGAAACTATGAATAAACAAGATGTTACGAAGCTTCAGGTACACGTCTCCTTCACTTCCTTTCTCTCCCTTCAAGATTGTATGTGTGTGTGTGTGTGTGTGCTGATTATGTTTACTGTGGGTTTGATTTTTTTGTTCTGTTGCAGACATGTGTTCTGAAAGTGAACGTACACTGTGAAGGCTGTAAGCATAAAGTGAAGAAACAGTTGCAGAAAATCGAAGGTGTGTGTTCTTTCTTCCCTGAAGCAAATAGATCTATGATTATTGAAGTTTCCCCTTGTTACTCTCATCTCTCACATGAAAATTTTCTAAAACAAAAGGAGTCCAAAGTTTTGAGCTTTATCTTCTGGTGGTACTCTGTTTCTATGTTACTTTATAAACTCGACCATGGAGTTCAAAGTTTTGAGCTTTACCTTCTGGTGGTATTCTGTTTCTATGCTACTCTGTTTCTATGTTACTTTATAAATTCGACCATAGAGTCCAAAGTTTTGAGGTTTACCTTCTGGTGGTACTCTGTTTCTGTGCAACTCTGTTTCTATGTTACTTTATAAATTCGACCATAGAGTTCAAAGTTTTGAGATTTACCTTCTGGTGGTACTCTGTTTCTGTGGTACTCTGTTTCTATGCTACTTTATAAAGTTCAAAGTTTTGAGATTAAAGCATTGGGAAGATTAAGAATTTGACATGATTTTGGTTTTTTTGGTTTCAGGTGTGTACTCTGTAAAAGCAGATGTAGAACAGGGGAAAGTTACCGTCACAGGGAACGTTGACCCTACTATTCTCGTTAAGAAGCTGAGCAAGTCGGGGAAACATGCCGAGATTATAGGCGGTGGTGGCGGAGGAGGAGGAGGAAAAGGGATGCCTAATTTGAATGGTAAAGGTGGAAAAGAGAGCAACCAAGTTAAGGGGAAAGGTAACGGTGGTGGTGGTGGTGGTCAGAATCAAGGACATGGAAGTCAACCAATGCAGTTGACTCCTCAGCAGATTCAACAGATGATGATGATGAAGGCTGCTCAAGCTGGTGGTGGTGGTGGTGGTCATGGTGGGAAGGATATGAAGATGATGATGCCTCCTGTGGCGTCTAAGGATCAGCAGAAGAAGTCTGTTAAGTTTGCGGAAGAAGATGATGATTTTAGTGATGATTATGATGACGAGTTCAGTGAAGATGATTATGATGAGTTCGATGATGAGGATGGTGACATGGGAGGTCATGGAGGAGGAGGAGGTAAGCATCACATGCCTCCAAATAAGATGATGATGCCTAACAAGATGCCACAAATGAGCCAGCATGGTGGTGGTGGTGGACCTAAGGGGCCTAATGAGATTATGATGATGATGAATGGTTTCAAAGCCAGTGGTGGTGGTGGTGGAGGAGGAGCGGGGAAGAAAGGAGGCGGAGGAGGTGGTGGCTTCGAGATTCCGGTGCAAATGAAGGGAATGGGTGAGGGTAAAATGGGAAAAGAGGGCAAGAAAGGAGGTAAAGGAGGAGAGAAGGGTAAGAAGGAAGGGAAAGATAGTAAAGGAGGTGGGGGCAAAACCGGCAAAACAGATGCCAAGAGTGGTGGTGGCCTCTTAGGGTTTTTCAAAAACGTTAAAAGTGGAAAAGGAGATGAGAAGAAGGGAGGTGGTAAGAAAGAAGGTGGCGGGGGTGATAAGGTCAAATCCTCCGGTTGTGGGGGAGGAGGTGTTCACCATTATGATAGTGGGCCTAAAAAGGGAGGAGGTAAATCGAAAGGAGGAGCTCATGGGGCCCATGGTATTGATGATCTAATGAAACACAACAAAGCAGGCGGAGGAGGTAACAAGGGTAATCATAGCGCCAAGGGGATGGGTAACCACATGGGACAAGGTGGTCAGATGGGGATGATGGGCCAAGGTGGTCCAATGGGTCCAGGTGGTCCTATGGGCATGATGAGTCAAGGTGGTCATCCAATGGGCATGATGGGTCAAGGTGGTCAAATGGGACACCAAGGCGGCTCCTATCCGGCGGTACAAGGGTTGCCGATGAGTGGAGGAGGAGGATATTATCCACCACCAGCTCAGGCAAATCATCAAATGAACCAACAACAGTATATGCAAATGATGATGCACCAGCAACAACAACAACAACAAGCTGCTGCAGCTCATGGAGGATATGGTGGTGGTCACGGTGGAGAAATGTACCATCCGATGATGTATGCACGGCAGTATCCAGCAGTGAATTATGCTCATCCGCCGCCAATGCCGCCCCCACACTCGGGTCCTTATACTGATATGTTCAGTGATGAGAATCCAGCTGGTTGTAGTATCATGTGATCTTTGGTAATGTTAATTAGACAAAACTGGTATGAATATGTTTATCTTAGAAGTCTATATGTTTTATCTTAGAAGTCTTGTGTTATTTTCTTCTTTGGAACTGTCTTTTACGTTTCTAACTCTGCCTAAGATATGAACTTTTTTTGGGTGGCATGATGTTTATAATATCTCTGAGTTTGGAAAATGATGGTTACAAAGTAAGATATTTATTTAGCTTTGTTTTTCTCTGTGTGAAAATGATAGATTTATTATTATGATAATCAATCAGCTTGTTACAGTGTGCAACTAATTTTTATTACTAACCCTACTAAATTTTACCCGTAAAGATCCGTGATGAGTTGATTATGTTGTTTTTTGAAAATGGTGTGGATGATAAAACCTTTGAGGATTAGCTATCTGTTTCGGTCATATATGAAATATTTTTCCAAAGGTCAAACTAGTGAATGAAGGGATTATCTATTGCTTTCCTGATTCACCCACAGAAAACTCTTGAACTAGAATTTTTAGTTCCAGTCTCTCCAACTTGGATAACTTCTCTGTCTCCATTAATCGACTCTGAAATGCCTTGACTTGCTCTCCGGATCCATGTAAAGATATCTTCGACTGCAGTTTCTCTCTTTTTTTTCCTCTATCTCAGAAATTATGTGAAGTGAGGTTTCAAGTTCATGTCTTAGTTGGTTTTCTCGTGCATCAAGTTTTCTAATCCCTGGGTATTCTCTTCTGAGTGTTTTCAGAATGTGTTTTGCCATCTCAATAAAGAAAATAAGGTACTTAATGAATACTAGATTTGATTTGAACAAGTTTTTAAGACGCAAATAAAATATAATCATATATAATAATTATCAATCTTTTTATAATAACTATATATTTTTATAAATAATAAGCTTTGAAAACTGAATAAAATTTAATGGAACACGTGAGAATTTTGATTAAAAATATTTTATATTTAAATCAAATAATAAAGTGAATAAGATAATATTATGATTTAAAAGAATTATAAGATTATTTTTAATTCATTGATTATATGTTTGGTATTACTATTTAGATAGAGAAATAAATATTTGGAAAAATATGTAAAATATTAAAAAAATATTAGCAAAAGTTTAATAAAAAAAACAAAATAATAAAGAAAAAATAAGAAAAAACCGAAAAATGCATAATATATGTTAGAGAAGTTAATGTAATAATTATATACAGTTTCATAAGAATTTGTTATTATTAAATATTCATGAGTTATTTTACATTAAGTTTATGAAAAATTTACGATATTCTATATATAATATATATTTTCATACTTAGTAATAAACGATCACCGAGTTTACACGGTTGGTGTTGGTGTACGATTTTGGGAGCCATCAAGTGTGACAATTACCATTTGGGAACAACTAATGGAATATGCAAACGTGGCTTTGTGTACTATGGTGCCAAAATATTTCCAAGTTTTGCCCAAACAATCATGAGGTTCAAGGTGGGTACCGAAGAGTACGTTTCCACATCCTTGCCTGAGGGTGCTAAAATTGATAATGATTGTAAAATGGTGAGGTATCACGGTAATGTGGGTTTGGTGATTAACCCGGCCACCGAGTTGAAAGAAATTCAGGAATCATTTTTTTGAAAGATACTTTAGAGCATGGCGACCAAGACAAAATTGTTATTTGTTGTTACAAACTTCCAGATCGACATAGTGAATTTTATCATGCTCATATTGCTCGAATAATTGGGTACTGCGACGGATTGGCCTGCATTTATCATCATGGGTACATCTATATAATTAAACAAATGCGAGTTCCGTATGAAAATGGATTTTTAAGCGAATAGTTATAGTTAAAAGAGTTACATTTGTTAAATTGGTAAAGTTATAGTTATAAGAGTTACATTTGTTAAATTGGTAAGACTTAAAATTTAATACAGTACAGAAAAATTAGTAAGTCTTTTTTTTTCGACAAAAATTAGTAAATCTGAGAGAATGTTTATGGATGAATCTGTAGATATATTATCATAAAACACATCACCTTTTTGTTTTAAGAACAAATTTTCTGAAAACCTTTATGAATCAAATCATATTTGTTCTGAAAACCTTTATGAATCAAAAATCATACGGTGACAGTAAATAGATATAGCTTCAGCACAACCGCAAGCCCCAGCTGCAAAAGAAATATACTTGCGATTATCAGGATTGATCTCTCTCCAGCTGAATTGATATGCGCTTTGAGGTTCAGAGCTACAAATGTCGCAGACATGAACCCTGCCACACCCGCGATGACCCATCTAAAGATCTCCACTGGCACCACCGAGAGGCACTGCAGAGACAGACACAAACAGATGAAAAAAAATGTTTCGGTATGAATCACAATTTTTTTTCAGTAAGGAGCGGTTTGGTGTTACCAATGCAGGGATGAAGATGAACAAGGAATATCCGTAGAGGCAGAAGAGCTGGACTAGCCCTGAAGGCGCAGAGAAGTACTTGAGAACGACATATAACGCTAGAGGAACAAGCGTGACATAGCCATAGAACACTCCTGCGGACCAAGTCACAAGATTGATATCGTAGTTCCATTCCTGTTTCTTCCATTTGTGTGCCACGTACGTGACAAACGTGCCGATAGATGCCGCCACGAATATCAAAGTCGTGCATATCCAAAACGGACCATACCTACACAAAAAAAAAAATACAAAATCAACACATAGGAGAAGTCCAAAAAGGAAAAGAAAAAGACTAACAACTCTTACAAGTCAGGCTTATCAGCAGTCTTCTCAGTAAACGTTCCACGGAACGGGAAGAGAGACTCTTTGAGTCTGTCCACAACATCCGAAGTGTCCACATCGAAGAACGGCTTGTAAGCACCAACAGTGAATTTATGGAGCCAGCCACCAGACTGAGGTTCATCTCTACTACTACTACCGTTACCAGGTCCAGAAAACGTATCTGCACACCAATGTTATACTATAAGCTCTATCGAAGCACGTGAAGCATAGGATGAAATGAACTCAATACCGTCGGCGTCACGAGGGGGATTACTACCACCAGAGATCTTGCCCTGAGCAGCAGAAGGAGGAAAGGTTTGAAGATTTGATTCTGCAACACAAACAAATGCTATCATCCTTCAATCAAATACCTTAAGATTCCAGCTTAAACCCTAATCTGATTGAACTAGAGATACTACTTTCCATAACAATTCCTTAACAAATCGCACTGATATTTATTTTCTTCTTTAGCCACAATTTCAAATCAATTCCGTTCTGACCTAAGCAATCTACAATCGAATCGGATGTTTTACCTGTGAATTTGACGGTGGTGTGGCCTGGATCTGGAACAGACTACGATCAAAACAAAAAACTAGATCAGATCGGAAGAAGTACAGGCGTAGAGATAGATAGTCATGTATAACAATTCGAGATCGAAAGAGCTTACAGGTACAGATCCAGAGACTTTCTGGCTGTCGATAGTCGTGTAGTTCCCGCCGGTCATCATCTTGCTCTCTCCTTCCTTCCTTCCTTCCTTCTCGATCTCACGTTCGTCTCCTCAGGAATTGAGAAGATACTCGCCTTTGTAACAGAAGGTAAACTTCTTCCTCATCCGGAAGCTTTCGTCCCACTTGATGTTTTATATACCTTTTCTCGCATTTTGAAAAAAACCCAGAAATTATCGAATTTATCAGGTTAACAACACAAATGTTTAATTAGATAATCATATTATTATTTGGTAAGTGATTTGGAATAGTCTTTTGGTAACAAATTTAAATGAGTTGAATACTTAAATGAAAAGTATATAATAAGATTCACTCACGTTTTTTTTAAATAAATTGTTATTTATTTATATAGTCAAAATGTAGTAAAAATAGCATGGTAACATGGTTAAACTTTCTGACCAAAAAAAATGGCAACATAATTAAACTGTAATGGTTGTAACGCGAATGTTATGTTGGAAAGGATTTTCTATACAGTAATAGAAAATTCAAATTAATGCAAGTAATTAAAAGTTTTGAACACCCAAATTGGTAACAACATAACAGAAACAGTAAGACCAGTTATATCCAAGTCACAATATTCAATCTCGTCCGTTGATTATTCCCCACAAACACCAATATCACCGTTAAAAACATACCTAATCACTAAGAAGTGACACATGGTTTAGTTGACTGAAAATGCTACTTGGAATCAATCAGCAGAATAAATAGAGATGAAAATGCCACTTTGAATTCTCATCCTTAGAAAGCTTAATTACAATATTCCCGCCTTTGTTTGCATTTTGACCTTCAAGGTAAAATCTTATCTTACCGCTTCTGAGCATCTGAATCATTCTGAAAAGTATGCATGGATCATCTAGTCTCTCTCTGTTTCTTTGACTCTGTTTCAGTAATTTGATCTTGTGGGTTGTGTAAAAGTCTTCTCCTTTTCAACATACAATACCTTAAAACTTGAATGTTAAACCTCTAGGCCATAGATATTCTCAGAATGCTGTCTTCCAAGACATGTATATGTTTGTCATCCGGAAAATTTACTTTGATGCTTGTTTTCAGAATCAGATGATGAGTGGTTTTGGTATGGGAGACAGTCCTAGCTCGAAAAGACCGGTAAGAATCGTTGTGGTTGGTGAGAAAGGAACTAGGAAATCAAGTTTGATCATGGCTGCAGTAACTGGTCATCGTTACCATCCTGATCCTAACATCCCTCCTCTGTTGCCTTATGTCAATTTACCTTCTGAAAAATGCTCTGGAGATGTTCCCGTTACCCTTATCGACACTTCTTCAAGGTAAATGCTTGTGTATATATTGACATTATTAAGGGATGCATATAATATAATTCTTTTCGTGGTAAAGAGGCATAGGTTTATATTTGAATATAACGGTTGTTTTTTTCTGTTGATGTCTCTGGTAATAACATATTTAGACCGGAAGATATGGGAGAGGTAGTTAAGGAAGTCAAGGAAGCAGATGCAATAGTTCTGACGTTTGCAATGGATAGACAAGAGACCTTGGACTGTTTGAGTGAATATTGGCTTCCTATGTTTCGACAATTAGAGGTTTAATTAGTTTCCTTCTTTCTTCATCTTCGTTGTAACTTTTCTTATTAAATGTTTGTCTTGTGACCCTTATATTACATAGGTGAGAGTACCTATCTTAGTAGCAGGTTATAGGGTTATCAAAAAGGAACATAACCCAATCAGCATTGAAGAAATAATGTCACCTATAAGACAACAATATCGAGAAATCGAGATATGCATCGAGTGGTCTTCTCAGAGGCTACACGATGTCAGCTGGCTTGTGCGTGAGATGTTACACTTCAAAGACATTTCAACTTTTTATTATACTTCAATGTATGAAAATTGAGCAAACTGATCTTTGTGCAGGCTCAAGTGGTTTTTGTGCAAGCACAAATAGCAGCTATGTACCCAATAGGACCAGTGTACGATCAAGTAACCGATTCATTGAAGCCTCGCTGTGTTGCTGCATTAAAACGTATATTTGAAATACATGCCCGTGACAATGATTACATTCTCAACGACGATGGGTTGGACGATATTAATGTTCGTTGCTTCGGTATACCATTGATGCCTTCTCATAGTAGAGGATTAATAAAATTTGTTCAAGAGCGGTGTCCACTACGAGTCAAAGAAAACGGACTCACAGTAGATGGCTTCTTGGTTCTAATCACAAAGATCATCAAACAAGGAAAACTCAAAACATTATGGACTATGCTTAGGACATTTGGATATAACAATGATTTAAGACTTGTAGATGAGATGATTCCTTATTCATCATTCAAACGCATGCCTGATCAGGTAAACATCTGATGAAAATATAACTAAATAGTGATTATTAATTTGCTGCTGTTTTTTGATATTGCATTCTCTTTTGTAATTGTGTAGAGTATTGAGCTGACAGATGAAGCCATTGGATCCTTAAGGGTAGCCTATCACCGTTTTGATAACTTGGTACCTCGAATGATGGAATCTCTCTTTGAAACTGCACCTGAAAGGTAACATTTTCTACTTTCAAAAGAGCGCCAAATTTGAATGTTATGTAGTCTTTCTATCTGCTTATGTGTTATTCCATTGATTTGATTCATTAATGACAGTCCTTGGAATGAAGCTCCTTATAAGGATGCTGCAGAGAAAACTAGTAATGGAGGGTTATCACTTGAAGCTTTTCTCTCACTGGTAACTGAAAACGTTTTCATAAAGATCACATCAAATGTTTACGATTTGCCCTAAATCTTTTAAACTATTTCTATCTTTGCAGTGGTCATTGATGACACTACTAGATCCAGCTAGGAGTCTTGAATATTTCATTTACATTTGTCACCCTGATGATCCATCTTTAGCAGTTCATGTTACTAGGAGAAGAGAGCTAGACCGCAAGGAGAAAAACTCTGAAAGAAAAGTTATTCAGTGTTTTGTCTTTGGACCCAAGAATGCTGGAAAATCTGCAATGCTCAATGTATTTATTGGAAGGTTTGTTTGTTTTAAAACTCAGGTCAAGAAAATTAATTTTACATAACATAAAATGTATGTCTGATTGTATGATTGTATGATCTTTAGGCCATATGATGATGACAACAGAAATGGATTTGGTGAGGAACGTTATGCTGTTAATATGGTTGGCAACTCTAGTGTAAGTGGAGGTACAAAGAAAACTATGGTGATGAAGGAAATTCAATATCAAGAAGATGGATTACTATTATCAGATGAAGCATTGGCTTCCTGTGATGTAGCAGTCTTTGTTTATGATTCTTCTGATGAGTCTTCCTGGAAGAGAGCTATTGGTTTGCTTGCTGAGGTTGCAACCACTAGTGAAGACTCCGGTTTCGAGTTTCCTTGCCTAATGGTTGCAGCTAAAACTGATCTTGATTCATTCCCAATGGCAATTCAAGAATCCACTATGGTAAAATACCAATCTTACTTATTGATTAATAGTCATAAAGTTGAGTTAATATTTTTTCATCCATGATTGTGTTTAAGGCTGCACTAGATATAGGAATTGAAGCTCCAATACCAATCAGTTCCAAACTTGGATATTTCGATAACTTGTTTCGAAAGATACTTACCGCGGCTGAGCATCCTCACTTGTGTATTCCAAAGATTGAGTCAAAGAAGAAAAGGAGGACCCTTGAGCTAATCAACTCTTGGATTCCAGAATTTTTGGTCAAATGCTTCTGTATTGAATCATAGTATGTGTGGATTCACAGTTGGGACAGCTGCTAACGAAAGATTAAAACCTGCAGATTCTATTGTATTGGAGAGATTGTGTTTTAAGTTATTTGTTCATGGATGCCTTGTTTAAGAAGTAATTTTTTTTTGGACAAAGTTTGAGAAGTAAATTATTATTTTCTATAAATTTCATTTTGTTTACTCACAATAGTTACCAAGACAGAATTGAAAAAAAATCTAAGCATCTACACAACTCTGTTGTACTACAAAAATAAAAGAATTGAATAAAAAGACCAAAACGTAACTCTAAAAGGTCAACTTTCACTCACTTGAACAAGAAACTGAACTAGAGCCATAGCTAATAGCTTCCAAGCTAGAACGAGTCATATTAGTCATCCATCTCCTTGGAACTTCCTTTGATTCTCCAGCAAGATTATATGCATAAGATCTCCACTCTTTCTCACCATCTTCACAAGAATTAATAACCCTAACTTTCTCGCCTTCTGAGTTCTCTCGAGAACAATGAGACTAGAGAAAGTAGAAAAGCTATTACCAACAAACACATCAGCTCTTGAACACACCTCGTAATCTATAGCAGACTGTACCAAATAAGAATACTTCCCATAAACCTCCTCTTTGACCCCAAGCTTCTTTAGTTGCATAACTATACACATGTGTCATATGCATTTCAGAAAATATTTTTAAAGTTTGCAACATATAATTTTTTTCTTAGTAATTACCTAACATAACTAATCAAGAATATTTCGTATCCAAAAAAACCGAATCGGAATCGACTCGAAAATCAAAGTCTCCAGTGTTTTGAAACCCGATCCGAACCTATGGTTAAAATGGTAAATCCGATGATTCAAGATAAATCTGGTTAGAATTTTGTTAAAAATAATATTAAAAAAAACAATATTCAAAAACCCAAGAAAACCCACGAAAAATCACGAAAATCTGGAACCCGAGTACATGTTGAAGCACTGGTTAAACCCATAGATAAATATTTATAAAATTTTAAATCTTGATATATTTTGTTAGATGTCACAAATCTTAGCTTTTTAAAAATAAATAAATAATCTAAATTATTTTGATATTTTGTATGTCACATAAAAATAATAATATAGAAATTAAAGTTGAGTATTTTGTAAATGTTTTTAAACATAAAATATGTACATATCCAAACTATTATTTTATGTTTTATAAAATTTAAAGATAATATATAAATTTGGTTTGTATATATTTATTTTGTAGCTAATATATTATTATATAGTAAAAATAATTTATTTATTAATTTGCGGTTCATCCGTGATCGATCCAAAGATCCAGTAACTCGTAAAGTCATCCGGTACATATACTCTTTAGACATGATTTATTTATATACTTGATGGGGGTTCAAAGTATTATATTTGAAAACTAATATCAAACTCAACCAGCACTGAAAACCCCGAACAATTTTTTTGAAAAATATACTTACAAAATAATATAATAATCGCATTAGAACCTTAGTCAAAAGAAAATAATGTGACATAAACCGTGAACCAATATATATATATATTATATTTGTCTATGTTATTATCAAGTGTTAATATCAAAACACAGATCAGAAAATAATTAATCAAAAAGTGCTTTCCTAGAATTAATGAATTAAAATGGAACTGTCGACTAATAGTTATTGAGGAAAGTGATAAGAAAACTTTTAAATAATAAAAAATAATAGTTAAACACAACTGGTCATGATCCTAATTAAAATGGAACTCTCGGCTAATAGTTATTGAGGAAAATGAGTCCCTAGAATCATTGAATTAAGATGGAGATTAATCTTAATAAAATAATAAAAAAGTTTTAAATAAAAAGAATAATAGTTGGACACAACTTTTTATGAACCGTTCATTGGTCCTTTTTAATAATATTTTGATCATATGATTATCTAGTAAGTGATTTGGAATAATGTTTTGGTAACAAATTTAAATGAGTTGAATACTTAAATGGAAAGTATATAATAAAATTCACTCACGTTTTTAATTAATTGTTATTTATTTATATAGTCAAAATGTAATAAAAATAAACTTTCTGACAAAAAATGGCAACATAGTTAAACTGTAATGGTTGTAACGCGAATGTTATGTTCTATTCAACACCAATGCTTGAAAATTTTAATAAAATTAAATGTTAACAAGGAAAGGATTTTATATTCAGTAATAGAGTATTCAAACTTAATGCAAGTAACTAAAAGCTTTGAACACCCAAAATGGTAACAACATAAACAGAAACAATAAGACCAGTTGTATCCACGTCAAGATATTCAATCTCGTCCGTTGATCTTTTCCTACAAACGCCGATATCACCGTTAAATGCATACCTAATCACTAAGAAGTGACACATGGCTTAGTTGACTGAAAATGCCACTTGGTATCAACCAGTAGTATAAATAGAGATGAAAATGCTACTTTGAATTCACATCCTCACAAAGCTTAATTACCGTATCCTGCCTTTGTTTGCATTTTGACCTTCAAAGTAAATCCATCTTACTGCTTTTGAGCCTCTGAATCATCTTAAAAAGTATGATGATCATCTAGCCTTTTTCTGTTTCAGTAATTTGATATTGTGGGTTGTGTAAAAGTCTTGTCATTTTCAACATACAGTACCTTAAAATTTGATTCTTAAGCCTATAGGCCATAGATGTTTTCTTACAAAATATGCATATGCTAAGTATATTGATGTTTGTTTGCAGAATAAGATGATGCGCGGTTTTGGTTTGGGAGACTCTCGTCGTTCGATAAAACCCTTAAGAATCGTTGTGGTTGGTGAGAAAGGAACTGGGAAATCAAGTTTGATTATGGCTGCAGTAACTGGTCATTACCATCCTGATCTTAACATCTCTTCTCCTCTGTTGCCTCATACCAATTTCCCTTCTGATGAATATTGGGCTACCTTTATTGACACTTCTTCAAGGTAATATGTTTCTTAAGGTTTGTGTATATTGACATCAATATGGGATGCATATAATATAATGTTCTGTGGTTAGGTTTATATTTAAATAAAATGGTTGTTTATTTTCTATTGATGTCTTTGTTAATAACATTTGCAGACCAGAAGACAAGGGAGATGTCATTAAGGAAGTCAAGGAAGCAGATGCAATAATTCTGACGTTTGCAATGGATAGACAAGAGACTATGGACCGTTTAATTGAATATTGGCTTCCTCTGTTCCGACAATTAAAGGTTTAGTTTTGTTCTTTCTTCGTCTTCACTCTTCATCATTAAGTTTTGTAATTTTTCTTATTAAATATTTGTTTTGTGATCCTTATATTACATAGGTGAGAGTCCCTATCGTAGTGGCAGGTTATAGGGTTAGCAAAGAAGAACATAATTCAATCAACATTGAAGAAATAACGTTACCTATAAGGCAACAATGTCAAGAGATAGAGATATGCATCGAGTGGTCTGCTCCGAGGCCATCTGATGTCAGTTGGCTTGTGCGTGAGATCTTACACTTTAAAATCATTTCAAAAACATTCACATTGTGTCTGAAAATGAACCATACTGATCAATCAAAATCTTCTTTCTGCAGGCTCGGATGGTTTTGATGGAAGCTCAAATGGCGGCTGTGTACCCAATAGGACCAGTATACAATCAAGTAACCAATTCACTGAAGCCTCGCTGTTTTGCTGCCTTAAAACGTATATTTGAAATCTATGCACGTGATAATGATTACGTTCTCAGTAACGAAGGGTTAATCCATATTTATTATCGATGCTTCAATATACCATTGATGCCTTTTCAAAGTAGAGGATTAATAGAATCTATTCAAGAACAGTGTCCGGAAGGAGTCAAAGAAAACGGACTCACACTGGATGGGTTCTTGGTTCTAATAGTCACAATGCTCATCAAACAAGGAAAACTCAAAACGTTATGGACTATGCTTAGGACATTCGGATACAATAAAGATTTAAGACTTGCAGATGAGATGATTCCTTATTCATCACTCAAACGCAAGCCTGATCAGGTAAAATATCTTCAGAAAATATAACTAAATAGTGATTATTTGCTGCTGTTTTTTGATATTTGCATTTTCTTTTGTAATTGTGTAGACTGTTGAGCTGACAGATGAAGCTATTGGATCCTTAAGGAGGACCTATAACCGTTTTGATAACTTGGGACCTCAAATGATGGAATCTCTCTTTGAAACTGCACCTGAACGGTAAGTTTTTCTACTTTCAAAACACAACGAAATTTCAATATAAATGTAGTCCTTGTATATGCTTCTGTGTGATTCCATTGATTTGATACATTAATGACAGTCCCTGGAATGAAGCTCCTTATAAGTATGCTGTAGAGAAAACTAGTAATGGTGGATTATCACTTGAAGCTTTCCTCTCACTGGTAATCAAAACTAAGTTGTTTAACGGTTTGTTTCAAGAGGATCACTTCTCAAATGTTTTGCAATTTTCCCTAAATGTTTAAATCTATTTCTATTTTTGCAGTGGTCATTGATGACACTACTAGATCCAGCTAGGAGTCTTGAATATTTCATTTACATTTGTCACCCTGATGATCCATCTTCAGCAGTTCATGTTACTAGGAGAAGAGAGCTAGACCGCAAGGAAAAAAACTCTGAAAGAAAAGTTGTTCAGTGTTTTGTCTTTGGACCCAAGAATGCTGGAAAATCTGCACTTCTCAATGGTTTTATTGGAAGGTTTGTTCGTTTTAAAATTTAGGTTAAAAAAAATAGTTTCATATAACATAAACTTACGACAATGTCTTGTCTGATTGTATGATCTTAGGCCATATGATGATGACAATAGAAATGTATTAGCTGATGAACGTTATGCTGTTAACATGGTTGGAAACTCTGGTCTAACCGGAGATGCAAAGAAAACTCTGGTGATGAAGGAGATTCCATATCAAGAAGATGGATTATGGTTAACAAATGAAGCTTTGGCTTCTTGTGATGTTGCAATATTTGTTTATGATTCTTCTGATGAGTTTTCTTGGAAGAGATCTATTGATTTGCTTGCTGAGGTTTCAACCATTAGTAAAGACGCAGGGTTAGAGTTTCCTTGCCTGATGGTTGCAGCTAAAATGGATCTTGATTCATTCCCAATGGCTATTCAAGAGTCAACTAGGGTAACAGTACTGATCTTCCTTATTGATCAATAATCATGAACTTAAGTTGATGTTTTTATGTACATGATTGTGTTGCAGGCCACACAAGGTATAGGAATCGAAACTCCAATACCAATCAGTTCCAAACTTGGAGAGTTTGATAACTTGTTTCGCAAGATACTAACCGCTGCTGAGCATCCTCATTTGTGTGTTACAAAGAAAGATTGAGTCAAAGAAGAAAAAGAGAAGCCTCAAGCTAATCAATTCTTGGATTCCAGAATGTTTGGTCAAATGCTTCCGTATCTTATCATAATATGTAATTCTTGATACTTGAATTGCGCTTAGACTTTTTAAGTTATTTGTTCATACATGCCTTGTTTTTTTTTTTTGAATTGATTGTCAAATTAACTCAAAAAAAAAAACTTTTTACATCAATGTGCTTCTTCTTTTAATCTCTCTATACAAAGCTTTTTGAAAATAAAAATACTCTCCTTTCAACTTCTATCTCCTATACTTCCCCTTTAACTCTGTCTTGTAGTAAACCAGTATCGCACGACAGAAAATACACGATGCGTCTACATTTGCATTCCATCTCAGCATACGTTCCCCTGTTGCAAGTCTGTCCTTCACCGCAACCCAGACTAAAAAGGAGAATTTAGGCCTTGAATGCTTCAACTACCTGATGCTTCTCTCTCATAATCTCTCAGGTTTTTTTTTGAGGAACTTCCTTTTGTATTTATCATCTCCGCATTTCCAAAGAGATACATCTGCTTCCTCCTGCTGTCTCATTTCTTTGGACTTCTCAATCTCAAACTCAACTTTATTTAGGATCCGAATCCTATGATTCCTCTTTCTGTGATTTCTACATTCATCAACCTTTGCCTCAAGAGATATGCCAAAGACAAGAACAAGGAACTTGTCGAAAGCTATCTCTGGTTGTTTAATCCCCATACGATCTGTGGAACAACGAGGAACTTGTCGGTTCTGACTCCGGCTGTTGGGGAGGAGGAGTCTGACATGACATGTAACGGGCTCGAAACAAGGAGCTAGGATTCAGGACCATTACTGGGGCAGTAAGAGAGAAACAGAGCTTTGTAGAACAGAGCAATGCCAGCAAGACAAGAACAATGTGGGGATGAATTGTCACCATCCACA